>NC_136491.1:135662993-135670493 GCF_053919585.1 Euprymna scolopes | reverse complement strand
TTCCAAGAATTGTATGTATACCTGCATTACTTGTGTTTTAATTGATATTCCAAATAAGCAAGTTGTTCTGCATCACCCGCGACCAAGATTAAGTATTTCTTAATAAACCATGTCATTTTTTAAAATCATTTTGAGGTTTTGATATTTTGTTATCTTTTCCCGTTGGGCTCTATTATTAACGTTGTAGATGCCGTCGCAAGGAAGACAAAGACGAAGGAATAGAAAAGAACTTCAACTCACTCTTTCGGGTCATAACTAAAGATCTTTAGGTACTTCTGCACTTATTTGAAGATGGGAACTTTTTCGAGATAAGTTGTTGCGGTATTAATTATTTTTATTAGATTCAAATGTTAATAACTACATTTCAGTAAACCTTTAGTATTAGAATCAATTCCGTGTTTACAAGGTCCTGAATATAACCTTAAACTATATCCAGTGGTGAGGCCCCAGCTTGCGGGCTTTGGGGAGTGTGGAGCCACCCTTTAATTACCATTGCTCCCAGGTCCACTCTGACCCGGAGTGGTAGTACCTGTTAGGGTCCCAACTATGGGTTAAATAGAAACCGACTTGAAAACAACAAATATATTCTATTAAATTTTTTTCTTCCGAATCTTTGGATTCGGCATTAAATAACCCGAAAAGGGTTGATATGCCGTAAAACAAAAACAATCAACCAACCAACCAACCAACCAACCAACCGTTGGAATAGTTTGATACTATGTGAGGTGCTATAATTTTTTTTTGATTTTCAAGTATCACTTTAAAATATGTGAAATACAATGCTTTTATTAAACCGTCATCTATTTACAGGCTGTCCGGAATCGTTTCACTGCAGATTCGTTGAGGCAATAGCGAAGGCTAGGTACGTGCAAAAAGAATAGCTGATGCTAAAAAATGTATAAACATTTTCACCCCTTCCTTTGCTTAAAAATTCACCAAAAATCAGAAAATTAACCAATTTTAATGGATTTTTCAGTATTTATCAAATAATGATCATGGCATATGATGAATCCATTATTTAAAATTTGATCTTAGTGGAAATATACTTTTTGTTTAAACAAAAAACACCTCTACTAAAGTTATAGTTTTCAGTAATAAATTCATTTTTTTTAAAATGAAAATAAAGCATCATAAATTGTAATAATAAAAAAATAAAATAAATAATTTCTCGAACTACCGATATTATCATTGAATTAATCATTGTTTATTTAATATTTTTACATAAAAAATTATAATTGCAAAAAATATGTTTACTTTTTTTTTTTTTAGATTTCATATTTCGTGTAATTTTTATATGTAAGATTCTAATATTTTCCTTGCTTGAATGAACGAGTTATTTTCAGCATAATGTAATGTTTATATAATATTGAAAACAAAATTTAAAAGCAGGGACACAGAAAAACAATTAAATTAAAAATCGTAAAAATTATACAAACATTCATGATAACAAATAACAATGTATGGATGCACAGCTGGGGAAAAAAGAAAACCAGCATTCCTTATCTCCCTTTAACTACCTGACGTCATTTTCAGACAGTCTTTTGATTTTCTGACATTTTAGCCTTTCGTAGAAATCATTCTTAGACGAGTTAGTTGGTTTTGGTTTGTGCGAACTTTCGCTTTTAGGGGCTAATTAAGCTATTCTTGTTGTATAAACAAAGTGCTTATTTTAATTAATTCAATTTCTTAGGACTTTAATAATTATCTTTGAAATAAACCTAGAAAACTTATATTTATCTTTTAAAGGATTTCCACAAGGAATTTATTCAACCTCAAAATTTAGCTGAATTTGTCAGCTCTCGAATGTTGCCGTGAAAACATTTTTCATTATAACATTTTTTTTTTTTCGCGTGTACAAATATTTTTCCCCTTTTGAAAATTAACTTTAGGCTTTAATCTTTCAAATACAATCAAAAAGTAGTCGGAAACTTACAAAAAAATTATGATGAACCGACTTTCAAACCTTTGTCCCCCTATTTTTTTCAACATTATTGCCTGTACGTAATGAAGACATAACGTAACAAGCAGGGAACGAAATTCACCCTCCACTTGGACATCAAGAGGTGCTACATCGGGTAATCTCCAAAAATACCGTTAGGGCTTACAACATGGCCGCCAGAAGAGTCAACAAAAAACTGCGAATAAAATATATAAAACTCGTAATTTCTGTTTTTAAAGTGGGTTGTCAATTTTCTTTATGAAATACACTTCCAAAATAAGCTATTACAGTAGTTTAAAACATAATAGAAGTATTATTTTTTATTTTTTAAAAACAATGTTTACAAAATGTCTACGAACGTGCGTAGACATTTTGTTCCACATTTTATTTATATCAATGCTTTAATTAATGAAGCTCGATGTAACTACAGAGCATACACAAATGAATGACAATGTTATTCTTCACCTTATTTATCTTTTATTTCTTTCAGCAACATTTTCACACGCTGAAAGAAATAAGCGGTAAGATGGACAGCATCTTGGAATTTTGAATATAGACTTTTTGTCATGTATATATATATATATATATATATATGCATATATATATATATATATATATATATATATATATATATATATATATATATATATATATATATATATATATATATATACCGATTTTACCGTCATTGGATTATTTACCTTTCATCAGACTATCCATTCACGTGTAATTA
Organism: Euprymna scolopes; assembly: GCF_053919585.1. Classification (NCBI taxonomy): domain Eukaryota; kingdom Metazoa; phylum Mollusca; class Cephalopoda; order Sepiida; family Sepiolidae; genus Euprymna; species Euprymna scolopes. The sequence continues at coordinate 135,667,821 of NC_136491.1, read as the reverse complement.
CCTTTTTCTTCACCATATTTCCCCTACTTCACTTTTTGTTATTAAGTAAGATCTTTGACTTACTTGTAGTTTCATCAAATACTTTTGTATGCAAAATCCGGTCCCGCATTTTGCTAATTCCTACCCTCTGATGAGAAGGAAAGTATTTCTTCGAAACTCCGCGGATTAAGGACTATGCACTTATCAAGTGTTTCCTTTTCAGATTAAATATGTTTTTAACTCATTTCAAAGTGCTTTTTAACATGTTTTATTAACTGTTTGCTTTCATATATATATATATATATATATATATATATATATATATATATATATATATATATATATGAGAGCAAACAGTTAATATTATGATACTTTATATATCTCTAAATACACAATAGCTATAGAGTTGTTAGCGTTGATTTTTATTTTTTATTTTTTTGGTAAATGTTCTGATTACTTTAAAAAATTATTGTAATATATCGATATATTCCCGAAAATGCAAGAATAGTTTAAATTCTAAAAATAATTATCATTTTATTTTTAGTCCCACCACACACACACACACACACACACACACACACACATATATATATATATATATATATATATATATATATATATATATATATATATATATATATAGTAAGATGGAAAACATATATAGCAATTAAGCTATATAAAATTCCGGTTTCATTCTTCAGGATGTATACAAAATTCTCCGTAGCTTCATTGCCATGTATATTTTCAAAACATACTACCTAGCTTTACTTACGCATCAGCACTGTCGAAGTAAATTCTGTATCTAGGCACATAAAACTTTTTGTACATACGTAAAATAAAACACACACACACACACACATTGTTGAACATTTACATCTGATTGTATGTCATGCAGTAAGCTGCTTCTTTTGCGCCGGTAATATTAGTGCATATCAATTATTTAGTCCGCTGGACTGGATATAATTGTAAAAAATGAGAGGTAACGCCTTAGAACACTAAACTACCGAGCCATACGTCCAGTTCACTGTTTAATATTCTTTGTTTTTATTCTGTTCCGTAGACTAAATAATTTATCTGTTTCGTTGTATGACCAACATAAACAGTAGCATTAAAACATCTTTATTCATAAAACACACGCACACACGCATGTACATATAATAAAAATGTAAAAAAAGTTTAAAAAAAAATAATAATAAAATAATAATCAAGGATAGTGGATTACTAATAGAAATAATATAAAAGGATTCATCAAAACGCTATAGGATAAAATTGTTTTGGAAATAATAAATGCACATTCTTAAAGCATACAGCAAAGACGAACCGGATATTTCTAATATCAAATACAAAGGGCGTTCCAAAAGTAATGCCGCCTATTTTAACCTAAATGGAGGAGAGAGGATTGCAAATTGCATTGTTAAGAATCAAAAAGTGATATCTATCTATCTATCTATCTATCTATCTATCTATCTATCTATCTATCTATCTATCAACACACACACACACACACACACACACACACACACACACACACACACACACACACACACATATATATATATATATATATATATATATATATATACTTGTGTGTGTATATAATTGGAAAGGAAGGAATTTTGTTCCAGAGTTCCAATGAAAATTAATTATACTCACGAAAATACAAAAATAGCAGTTGAAAACCTAAACCCATTCCACAAACATTCAACCAATATATATATATATATATATATATATATATATATATATATATATATATATATATATATATATATATAACTACTTCATTTACTCACATAAAATTAATATACAAAAGTATAAATTTATGCGTAAACTTTAAGTATTTATTTCAAAAGTACTCAATACATAGGTAGAGATAGTTAGTAATTTATAAAATATATATGGCGATTAAGCTACACTAAATATTCCGCGTTTCATCTACTCTAGGATTCTTCAGGCTTATGCTGAAGAATCTTAGAATGGATTCAGTGTAGCTTAATCGTCATATATATTTTATATATATATATATATACATATACATATATATATATATATATATATATATATATATATATATATATATATATATATATATATACTAGCAAAAGTACCCGTCGTTGACTGGGTTCAAAAACAGTCTACATGAAATGGACTCTGATTTACGAAAGTATGATAGGTTATGAAAAGGAAGAGTTGTAAAGAGATAGTTTTGAATTTAGGGGTATCAAAACCAAAGCAAAATATGATGAAAGTAAAAATAAAATAGATAAACCCCATAATTTATTATACCATACTTGTTCACACTGAAATACTTATCACAATATTCTGTGGATCTATATTAAAAACCTTGTTAAACTTTGTGACATATTTCCATTCTATGGAGGTCAGGCGCGAACGAACTCCCATAATTTTATTATACCATATTTCTTCAAACTGAAACATAATTATCAAAGTATACTTACGCAGATAGATATGAAAAGTCTTCATTAAAGTTTGTGCCTATTTCCATTCATGGAGGCCAGGCTCGAACGCAGACTCAATTTTATTATCCCATCTCTATTTTAGTTAAAACATACTAATCCAAGTATTATTATGTACATCTATATCAAAAAAACTCGTAAACGTATTTTTTTGAATTTTTTATTTCCATACTTTGTGGACCTGGCGCGTACGCAGACCCCACAATTTTAATGAATCATCATTATGCCAAATCAAACATACCCATTATATGTGATCAGTTTTCTATAATAGTCAACCATATTCGTGACCAGACACATACACAGACATTCAGCTTTATATATATATATATATATATATATATATATATATATATATATATATATATATAAATATATATATATATATATATTTATAATTTAAGGTTGCTATTTTTCAAAGGTTAGGTAAGCAGTGAAATATAACGAGGTTAATACAAGAGTGCTCAATACGGAACAGTTATACTTTCAATTTGTCTTTACATAAGCAGTAATTTGTTGCTACACTGCCATGAGCATGTTTCGGTCTTCTAGTATTTAGTAACTAGTGACTTCATCAGGCAACAACGCTTATATTTAAAAGCGGAATTCATAATGAAATACCTATTTAATTTTGAATTCTGCTTTGGAATATAAGCGTTGTTACCTGATGTGGTATCTATATATTAAATGCTAGAATATCAAAACATGCTCATGACTGTGTAGCAACAAATTACTGCTAATGTAAAGACAAATTGGAAATATATATATATGCAACAATGTTTCGTTTTTATTTTAAGAATTTATCAAGAAGATTGGCATAAAAATTACAACTTAATGCAAACGTATATAGTCAGAAAATTGACATAAAAATTAAATGAATTTGCCGTTCAATATTGAACATGGATTAGTTTATTTATGTTTATTGAACGCGTTTAGCCCATAGATATTTATTATAAGTTTGTTTAAATATATATATATATGTATATATATATATATATATATATATATATATATATATATATATATATATATATATATTATTTGTCTAACCATATTTAAAAAAATAGAAATATTGGCATAAAATATTGAGATTTTCATACAATTATAATTACTTACCTAATATATAGTTTTCAATTTATAGCCTGCCTATGAATATCGTATTGCTAACTAAGTTCCTCGGAGGACAATGAGCAATTCTATGAAACTCCATGGAATAAGGAAACTTTTTACATTTTTTGTATTCCTTGTCGAATAATAAATTGTTGTAATTTCTAATTTACACAGTTTATTTTGTAACTCCAAATGCTCTTTCTAAAATATTTTAATCTCGTTAAGATTGTCATATAAACATTAATATTAATATTTATACTTACTTAAGTTTATAATTCAATTTTTAAATTGTATTACACGCACATACACACACACATACGCATATATATATATATATATATATATATATATATATATATATATATATATATATAAGGAGGAGCATATATATTGTTTATACATATTGTGTCCATAATGTTTGGGCTCATAGTACATACATACATACATACATACATACATACATACACACATATGTACATACATACATACATACATACATACATACATATATATATATATATATATACAAATATATATATAAACACATATATAAATATATATATATATAAATATATATGTATATACATATAAATATATATATATAAATATATATATATATAAATATATATAAATATATATATAAATATATATATATAATTATGTATATAAATATATATAAACATATATACACATCTATATATAAATATATATATATGTATATATATAAATATGTCTATATATAAATATATATAAAAATATATGTATATATATGTATATAAATATATATTTATATATATGTATATATATAAATATATATGTATATATATAAATATAAATATATTTATATATGTATACATATATATAAATATATATATATATAAATATATGTATAAATATATATATAAATATATATATATATATATTTATATATAGAAATATAGTAAGTTATAAAATATATATGGCGATAAAGTTACACTGAATATTCCGCGTTTCATCCACTCCAGGACTCTTCAGGCTTAGGCGCATAAGCCTGAAGAGTCCTAGAGTGGATGAAACGCGGAATATTCAGGGTAGTTTAATCGCCATATATATTTTATAACTTACTAACTAGCTCTACCTGCGTATCGAGCACTTTTGAAGTAAATACTTAAAGTTTACGCATAAATTTATACTTTCGTATATTAATTTTATGTGAGTAAATGAAGTAGTTATATATAAATATATATATTAATCTATATATATATATATATATATATATATAAATA
>NC_136491.1:135652993-135655493 GCF_053919585.1 Euprymna scolopes | reverse complement strand
CATTTTATATATATATATATATATATATATATATATATATATATATATATATATATATGGTGCCGGAATGTACAGCGTTTTTGTATATGTCATTTATTTGTTTTTGTTTGCACTACTTTTGAAAGAATTCAATTTACTGATATATACCATTTTTTGAAAGTTAATAGTCCATGGCCAGGTTATTGTTCCGAATCTCGTTACGTTCAACCTCGCTGATAAGTCAAGTGCAGCAGTGGTGCGTAATAAAATTTATATATATAATGTCGCTCATCTAATGCCTAATGCCATCACATTGGCAATAGGGAAAAATTATTCCCAACTTGTATTTAGGTAAAAATGCTCTTTAGTATTAATAATTGAATTTGTTCAAAGTTATCTCAAAACAAATAAATGACACACACACACACACACCCACACCCACACACACACACACACACACACACACACACACACACACACACACACACACACACACACACACACACACACACACACACACACACGTGGACATATCTCTATATTTACGTTCCAAAATTAATCTAATATATAAAAAGTCTGTCTCCATATTTTCAAAGTCTCCTTTAAAACTAAAAATCGCAGATCGGGGCCTGAATGGGTTGCATTTTTTTACGCGCCGTTTTTTCATTGTTTTTTTAGTTAAAATAGTTTTTAAGGGCCGAAAAATGGCTCAAAATTGAAAATATTGTTATACATTTTGTACATTTATCTTAGTTCACTTTTAATTTTTTATTTTTAATCAGTTCATACTCGTGTCACATTTGTACAGTGGTAACGTCACCAACTTTGAATGCATTTTCGATTCGAGCTGATGGCACGCAAATACTTTTTTTTTTTAACTTTGTATTCACAACTCTATAATAATATATACGAAATCTGGACAAATTAAAATATGGAAAAACCCACCCCCGCTAGTGCCTCATATATATTTTTTTTATTCCACCTTAATGGAAGAGAGGGCATTGAAAATTTCATACTCTTTGGTTTTTTATTTATTTATTTTTAAATCTTATTTTTACAATGGTGAAATATTAGACTATAAATTCACCTTATATGTCGTTATATAATCATCCCCTCCCTTTTTTATTTTACTTCAGTAAGTTTTAAGCGATCGAGGGTTTCCACTTGATTCCGTTACGATTTAAATTTATATCCGATGGTTGCTATTTGTATTTCGTTACGACTTGATCTTCCAAGTATCTTGCTTCTGAGTATTTCTGAAGATTCTTTTTTATTAGACCAGTTGCTCATATCCCAATCGATAATCTGTTTATTTTATTCAGAGATCATGTCGTTTTTAGATCATTTTTTAGGTCCTGATATTCTGTTATTTTTTTCTGTTCAGCTCTATTAAGGCCAAAGTCATTTGGGACTGTGACATCAATAATGAGAGAGTACCGTTGTTGATAATGATTCAAATACTGATTGATTTATTCTTTACCAATTAAAAAAAAAATCTGTCTTATGTCACCATTTAGCGAACGGTTTTGTGTTCACATCTTAAACCTGAAGATAAGAATTTGTTCTTAATACGAGAGGCGTTCAAAAGTAACGCTTCCTATTTTTTAAATGCCGCCTGAATGGATCAGAGAGGGACTGAAAATTGCATTGTTATGATGACCTAACTTTTGGAAGTTTTGCAGATATTGTCGATGTGAGCGTCTAAGAAAGCATCTCCTGTCACGGACGTGCGTCAGAAGCAGATATACATCATTGACTCCCTGGCAAAACTGCATTGAGAATGGTGGTGACTATGTAGAAAAATTAATTCTGAAGAACAAATGTTATCTCGTTTTATTTGTACCACTCCCGTCCTCGAAGCTCTTGAACTTTTTCAATTTAAAAAATAGAAGGGTTAATTTTTAGAACGACTCTCGTATATATGTCAATTAATTAAAAAAAAAGTTGTTTCAGCATAAATTCCGAAACAGTGCTTAAATAAGACAATATACTTTTGCACCTATAAAAAGGGGATAGGTTTCATTTAAGATAAACGTAGTGCGACAATTATACGTAATTGATTGTAACTTATTATTTGACTCAAGTCGTGATTAATAATTAAGAATACATTCATCCTCTGAAATGTTTCATGTCAATATGATAAATTTCAACGCAAAAAGTCATACATATATATAAATAACATTTAGTGCTAATTCTAACTGCTACAACCTGTAAGTACGTTTGCTAGATACAACATTTTAACCATATATATATATATATATATATATATATATATATATATATATATATATATATATATATATATAATTATAAAACTCAAATGACCTTGTAACGAGTGTTGTAACCCAACATCCGGTTTACGACTTCCGGTTGCGCATGCGTACATAAACATAAACCAATGACAGTGTAAATAAATAAAGACAAATTGCTGGACCGGTTTTGTTCGAACAAACAGACGTCCTTAGAAAAGCGAATATCTTAAATTTATTGAATAAAAAACTTCCAGATCTGGGAAGCAAAC
>NC_136491.1:135637993-135642993 GCF_053919585.1 Euprymna scolopes | reverse complement strand
CGGTGTTGTTGCTGCCGCCGTAGTCAAACATAGATTACGAGTTGATGGGGAGCTTTTCAGCTACACAACAGAAAACGTCGCGAGACGACATCCACGGCCACCACCGCCGCCGCCGCCGCCTCCGTTCCCCCTGCCTCCCTAACCATCACCGCCGCCATCGCAGCCATCACCGCCATCGCCAGCGAAGAACAGCCTAACTCCATCACCATCCCCCCTCCTCCCACTTTTTACGCACCTCACTGTTATTAATATCACCTCCTTCCACTTTTATAATCACCACCTCCTTGCCCACCTTCTATTTGTCCTGTACTCCTCCCACTCCTCCCTCTCCACCTCCCCCTTTGATTCTTTTTATACAAAAGCTGCTGCTACTTGGCGAAGTTGGGGGAGGAGTGGAGGGAGGGGGTGTTGGCCTGACAATAATAGTGACAACCATGGTGGAGTTGTTAACGATGATGATGATTGTTCATCTAAAAAAAAAAAAGGGGGAGGAAGGGGGAGTGTAACAGAGACCTCAGTTCAACCCTCCATTTTTTATTTTATTTTATATCATTACCTTTTTCACGTTTATTTGGGCGTTAAGGTAAGAAATAGAGTTACGAAAAGGAAAGAAAATAAAAATCTTGTAGAGAAGGTTTTTTATTTTTTTATTTATTTTTTTACTAAAAACATAAAATAAGTAACTACGGACGCTTATTTTATTTACTTAAAACAAAAACCAAACAAAATAAATAAATAAAAAAAATATTGGGGAAACAAATTTAGGAACGTAGATAAAAATTGTGTGAGCAAAACTAAAAACGAGAAAAAATAAAATCCGGATAAAAGACCGAAAAATAAACAAACAAAATTAAAATAAAACACTTACAATTGATGAGATCAACTTTAAAAACAGTCTAAAGTGACCAGACTTGAAACATCCCGTTTATCTGCAACATACGCCCAATAAATATCTAACCATATACTTTGCTGCATATATATATATATATATATATATATATATATATATATATATATATATATATATATATATATATATATATATATAAAGCTGAACGTCTGTGTGTGTGTCTGGTCACGAATAGGCCCCTATATGGTTGACTATTATAGAAAACTGATCACATATAATGATAGATGATAGAAGATGTACCGAGACACAGGAATGGGTATATTTGATCTGGCATAATGATGATTCATTAAAATTGTGGGGTCTGCGTACGCGCCTGGTCCACAAAGTATGGAAATAAAAAAATTAAAAATTAAAAGAAAAAAACGTTTACAAGTGTTTTTGATATAGATGTACATAATAATACTTGGATAAGTATGTTTTAACTTAAATAGGGATGGTATAATAAAATTGTGGGGTCTGCGGACGCGCCTGGCCTCCATAGAATGGAAATAGACACAAACTTTAATAAAGACTTTTCATATCTATCTGCGTAAGTATACTTTGATAATTATGTTTCAGTTTGAAGAAATATTGTATGATAAAATTCTGGGGTGTTCATTCGTGCCTGACCTCCATAGAATGGAAATATGTCACAAAGTTTAACAAGGTTTTTTAATATAGATCCACAAAATATTGTGATAGATGTTTCAGTGTGAACAGGTATGGTATAATAAATCATGGGGTTTATCTATTTTATTTTTACTTTCATCATATTTTGCTTTGGTTTTGATACCCCCAAATTCGAAACTATCTCTTTACAACCCTTCCTTTTCATAACCTATCATACTTTAATAAATCAGAGTCCATTTTCTGTAGGCTGTTTTTGAACCCAGTCAACGACGGGTACTTTTGCTAGTATATATATATATATATATATATATATATATATATATATATATATATATATATTAGCGATGGGACGATCCAATATTTTTTCCGATGCTGATACAATTACCGATTCCGTACAAAATTCCCGACTTCGATACAATAACTGATTTCGATCCGATTCTTTATAAATCTCTAAATACTTAATTATAAAGTTAGTAATTTTTCTCGATGACCATAAAAACATGTTAAATGTTCATATTTTCTCATATGTAAAAACACACTTGTCGGAGGGGGATGATCTATAGATCTTAGTTTTACTCGTAGTTTAAAATCAATAATTATTTATTATTTTACTATTACTTTTGTTTTAAACAAAATCAAATAAAAAAATAATTAAATGAATCGTTTTTGGCATCGGAAAATAAGCACAAATTTTTCCGATTCCAATATCGTTTCCGATACCCCAAAAAGTTCGAGTTTTTTCAAATTTCCGATTCCGATCAATCATCCCACACTAATATATATATATATATATATATATATATATATATATATATATATATATATAGACTAGCTGGACGCTCGGCATTGCCTGGTCGTAGAATACGCTTTAACATGATCGTTAAATGTATGCAGATTACAAATGTATCTTATTGAATCACTCCTCTAGTAAACATTATAATATAAATCTCACCTCTCTGTTTAAATGTATGTATGTATGTATTTATGTATGTATGTATGTATGTATGTATGTATGCATATATGTCTGCCTGAAATTTTTGATAGAGGCGACAGATTTTCACGAAATCAGTATAATTTTCACGAGATCGGTATCGGTATCGGACGACACACATCGGAAAAACACAAACAATAATTCCTTCGCCCTCAACCGGGAACTTTTCTACAGGTCGCTTTTTTCGACGATATTTGCGAAAGTCATCCCTCTTTTCGATTGACTAGCTTTAATTTAATTTTTCGTCACTTCCGGTTTGGCGATGGACACAACGGCAAAGACGTCTCCTACGCGGTACGTGTTCGAGCCTGTCTGCCTACTACCATTTTTTTTCTTCGCACACCTCCAAACAGCCGGGAAACGCCGGGTACCCAGGATAGTATTATATATATAAGGATGGATTAACTAACCCGAGGACTAATTCGCAAAAATAAATAAATGTCAGCTGATATTTAGGCTTGAAGATGGAAGCCCTGGAAAGTAACTTCTGATTAATGATTAGTTTTAAAATATGCAAACGAAGAAATGATTTGCGGCGATTTTAAATTGTGCCTCTTTTACCGTAAATTGAATTCATTAATTAGAAAAAATTAAAATAAAATGTTTAGGTACAACCAGGATTGAACAGGGAAGACATTCGATCGGGAGTCTAATGTTCTACCACTGAACAGATTTCAATAATTTTGTTTGTTTGTTTTTTTAAGAAGAATTTGTTTAGATTTTATTATCTCCCTTGCCGGTGGTGTAACGTAAATTATTACCTTTTAGGATCGGATTTTTTCGATTTCCGATACTTACCGAATGAATTTCTGTACAAAACATATCTAAGAACACTGCCAAATATATAAATTAACTTTGTGTGAAATTCGCAAAAGATAGGCTTAACCGTTTCGGAACCTATAAGAAAGTAACTCACACACACGCATGTAAGCAAAGAGACTTTATATATATATATATATATATATATATATATATATATATATATATATATATATATATATATATATATATATGGGGGGGATGATTACTTCATTTAATTACATAAATTAATATAATTTTATGCGTAAATTTTTCAGTATTTACTTCAACAGTGCTCAATACATAGGTAGAGCTACATAGTAAGTTATGAAAATATATATGGCAATTAAATCTGACGAATTCTCACGAGAATGAAACGCGGAATATTCTGTGTAGCTTAATTGCCATATATATTTTCATACTTATTACTATATATATATATATATATATATATATATATATATATATATGTATGTGTATATATATATGTATATATATATGTATATATATATATGTATATACTTATTTTAAATGTATATATGTATATACTGTATTTTATATGTATATACTTATTTATATTTATACTTATTTATCTTATTTCACTAATTTTAATTATTTTCACTCTTTCGTAAATATTTAATTTATTACTGTTTACTAATTTAAATTCTTATCATTCACTATTTATTACTGCATTCATTAATACTATTTGTTTCTTATTTCACAATTTCCCCATCTTCCTCTACTTCTTCTGGTCATTAATTGTACATGTTTAATCATGAAAATCTCCAACTTTACCCAATCTACACAAAATAATACTCATTAAACTCCTATACTAACTGCAACCCCTTAATATTTGTTTTTAGTAAATCTATTATTTATTACTCTTTTTTTTTTGTATATCAATAATCTGTAATCGACAAAATGTCATTATCTGTTCCATTTGATTATGGCTACCTGTAATGTAAACATCCCATAAAAATTTTCACTTTATTTAATACGTGTTCCGCCTTGATATATAATTTTTTTCTGTGTAAATTGTAATTGTCACTATTTAACCTGCCCATGATTTACCGTACAAACATTAGCTATTCTAAATTTAGTCTTGATCATATGTTGAAATTTTCTATTTTGTGCCTAAGCTTTGTACTGAGAGTTTATTTTAATAACAAAAATTACATCGTCCAAAAAAAAAAAAACGATCATACGAAGACTGGTTTTTATGTTGAACTCTTGGTGTCTAAAAAAAATGATTTTTTTTCATAAATCATATTACCTCATACTGTATAAACAGAAAAATACTAGCAGGCCGCCCTGTCATAGGAAACACTTAAATATGATATTTTAATTCCTGCAGATTACGTTTTGGGTGCTATCAGCTAGAATTGAAACCAAAAACACACAACACTCCACCCTCATTCCTTAACCTCTGAGACACTTCCATACACAGATCTGCCAACCCATTATTTTTTTAAGATGGAATCACCCGATTGTTTGGCAAGATTCAAGCAAGGATAGACAATCCACAGAATTTCTTATATATATATAAGTACTGTATGTGGATTACTATATATATATATATATAAGTACTGTATGTGGATGACTATATATATATATATATATATATATATATATATATATATATATATAATATATATACACATATATATATGCATACATACATATATATATGCA
>NC_136491.1:135507993-135632993 GCF_053919585.1 Euprymna scolopes | reverse complement strand
AAAATTTAAACTATTTGAGACCTCTAGTGCTGCACTGCTCTGCGACTTTTTGTTTCGGAGGAGATAGAGTTTGAAAATATGAAGACAGAGAGGCATATAGCCTTTTATATATTAGATATATAATTAATAGGGCTATGACAACAGCATATTCTTTTCCTTGTTTTGACTCTCGAGTATATATCCGACACAGTTAGACACGATTAATCAACCGAGGATCACGTCACTCTACATTTTTTAAAAACATTTTTTTACACAGTGATCATCACTTATCAAGGCCCGGAAGCCACTCAGGGATAAGGGTTATTGCAAGTACATTACATTAGTGTGGAGATTTGATGAAGTGTTTACTTAAGGGGGCGGTTCATTAGGAATTTGTTAACGTTGGACTTGAACACATCCAAGTTGTAGTCAGGTGGGAAGCAAGCAGACGGAACAGAGTTCCACACATAAAAACATATAAGATAACAATGGATATATACATGGGAATCAAAACAAGGAAAAGAATATGCTGTTGTCATAGCCCTAATAATTAATATTACTAGACAGTATACATAGGGTGGATCTTCCGACTGTACTATCGGTTTCACGGAAATACTTGTGAATGGAGGCGACTATGTAGAAAAATTCTGGAACACAAAAGATGGCTCGTTTTAATTGTATCGATCTCGTCTTTTTAGATCTTCAACTTTTTAAGTTACAAATAGGAGGCTTTGTTTTTAGTACGACCTTCGTATCGCAAATCGTGCGCCCGGACGCCCATGCACAGGCATCATTCATCTCTGGCAAAAGTGCATTGAGAATGGTGATGACTATATAGAAAAATAAATTTTAGGGCACAAAAGGTAGCTCGTTTCAATGGTACTACTTGCTTCTTTGAAGCCCTTCAACGTTTTGAGTTAAAAAAAAAAAAAAATTAGAGGCATTCCTTTTGGAACGGTCATCGTATTATCTCCCATAGAGTACCTATTTACTATGCCTCCCCACGGGACAGAGTCAGACACCAGGGTCGTTTTTTAACGTGGAGAAAAGGTACAAAAATAAAAAAAATTGTCTCAGTCGTGAAGGACTGATCCTCCACCGAAAGAGAACAAGAAATTGAAGTGCAGCATCTGAAGAACAGATACTACACTTTGAGGTATTTATTTGCTCCCCCACTGAGCAAATTAGGCACAAGGCCGATTTTTAATGTGAGGAGTGAAGGGGGAAATGAGGACCAACTCCCCGGGGAGTAGGGGAGCTGGATAGTGACAATTGGTATGAAGGGTTGCCCCTACATTGACCAAGGTCTTATATGTGGGGTTTCCCCCACACATGGTCTTTGCTTGCAGTATCTGCCGGAACAGATATTACACTTTGATTTTGACCATAGAGTAAATGAAGTTGAACATTTCCATAATTAACCATTTATATGTAATGCCGAGAAAAAGCAGAGGAAAGCAAGACGATTGCGAAATAATAAAATTTACTAATAAACTAATAAACAAATAATAGTATTAATGAATGCTGTAATAGATATTAAATGATAATAACATAAATTAATGAACAGTGATAAATTAAATATTACTAATTAAGAATGAGTATAAATGAATAAAATAAAGTAAAATAAAATAAATGTATACAGATGAAAATAAGTAAAAATAACAATAAAAACAATGTAATGAATAAATAAAATAAAATACAAAATAAATTCAAACAACAACAACAACAACAACGATAATAATAATAATAATAATAATAATAATAATAACAATAACAACAACAATAATAATAATAATAATAATAATAATAATAATAATAATAATAAGCACAGAGCTAGCCAGAGATCTGAAAGAGGTATGGAAGGTGAAGAAAATCAAAAATAATACCTATAATAGTAGGAGCACTAGGAACAATCCCGAAAACCATTGAAAAAAGAATGAAAGAGAAATTGGAATCAGAGGAATGACTGGAAAAATACAACGAACAACAATAATGAAAACAGCTGAAATATTAAGGAAAACCCTTGAATGTGGAGACTAACACACATGAACAACAAGCGCGGACCAGACAAACTGCCACAGAGACAAAACATGAAGCGCTACATCGAACCGAGAACATTGAAACTGCATACCTATAAGTTCTCTAACCCCATCCCCATCCCCCCACTGCCACATCACTGTCCCCCCCTCAAAAAAAAAAAAAAGAGTGAGACCAAATAACCAAGTAGACAAAGAAGAAGAAAAGACCGAGGAGTGAGCACTGACCAGACCTCCACTGTATAAATGCGAAGAGAACTGAGACCTTGGGGAAGCTTATTTCCACTCAAATTTCAGTAAAGACCAATGGCCACTGCCAACGAGAAATCAATGGCAAGCAGCAGTTGCGATAATGCAAATTTATTTGCAAATGGTATCGAAAGAGGTGGAGAGTACTAAAAAATCTAGGGTGACTTGTTGTCACTCAGCTTCCAAGGAACACTACATGCTGTATTTAATGAGATCTTTAATGACTTGCGTGAAAGCTCCTTGTGCGCCAATAATAATAATAATAATAATAATAATAATAATAATAATAATAATAATAATAATAATAATAACTCTTAACTCTCCCCCTCAACAAATGTCATGTCGACATCAATTAACACTACACCAAATAGTTGTGAAAAGTCAAGGAGAATGGAAAGACAGAGGAGATAAAACACTAACCAGACCTCGATTACATAAGTGCGAAGATGACAGGGACCTTGGGGAGGCTTATTATCATCCAAATTCCAGTGAAGACCAATGGTTATTGTCAGCGAGAAATCAATGATAAATAAATGATTGTTGAGATAATGCAAATTCATTGCAAAAGTTATCGAAAACGGTGGAGAGTACTGGAAAACTGAGAAGGTTTGTTGTCACCTAGACTGTAGGAAACACCGTAGGTTGTTGACAGAGAAATATCTTTTATGATTGCCCATGTGATTGTGAAAACTCCGAGTGACTACTACTACTACTACTACTACTACTACTACTACTACTACTACTACTACTATGAATAAGAATAATAAAGATAATAAGTGCAGTTAAAGTAAAATAAATGCAGTTAGGTTTAGTAATATCAGGTTGACAAGAAAGTTCTTGCGGGTTTTAACTTTTAAATTGAGATGAACATATCTCGGCTAAAACAAAAATTTATTGATCGAAATAAGCACCATCAGAATGAGCACACTTTTTTCAATGAAAAACAAGTGCATTTATGTATTTATGCCAGTAACTTTTACGTTACTTGCGTTCTGATGGCGATGAATTAGCTGAAAGCGTTTTTGATATCGTTTAGGTTTTTGAAGCATTTCTCACGCAAAACGTTATCGAGATTCTTGAAAAAGTGGTAGTCGATAGGCGAGAAGTTTGGAGAGTATGGCGGATGAGGCAGCGTTTCGCAGCCTAATTCGTTCAACTTCTGCAGGGTCGGTATAGCAATGTGCGGTCGGGCATTGTTTTGGAAGAGAATTGCGCCTCTTCTGTTGACCAATGTTGGGTGTTGTTGTCGAAGTTTCTGATGTATGTGATTCATTTGTTGACAGTACTTCTCCACCATAATGATCTCACCTGCATTCAAAAAACTGTAATAGATGAGCGGTTGTTGACTACCAAACAGTCAGCATGACCTTTTTTTTTGGTGTCATTAATCTGTGTCGGCGTCTAACCACTGAGCTGAGTGTCGCTGGTTGTCATAAAGAATCCATTTTTTCATCGCAAATCACAACTCGGTCGAAAAAACAGGTCGTTCTTGTTGCGTAAAAGAAGAGATGACAATTTATAACGGCGTTTCTTTTAGTTGTCGTTCAATTCATGGGGTACCTGTTAATCAATGTTTTTTTTTTATCTGTCTAATCTCTCAAATGGGTGGAAATTGTCGCATACGTTACGTCTAATTCAGAAGCAAGTTCGTAGATTGGCTTCGACTTAGGCTTTTAATTGATCATTGTCAGCATCCGATAGCCGACCACTACTCTCATCATCTTCAAGACTCTCGTCGCCGCCACAAAATTTCTTAAACAACAATTGTGCTGCGCGTTCAGTAGTGGTTCCTGAGCGAAAACGCTTCGTTGATATTGCGAGCTTTTTCAGCAAGTTTTCGGAGTACGTTGAATTGAAATAAGAAATTGTGCGAATTTGCTTTTTTTTTTACATCTTGTATTCAACGTTCTGAAAAGAAGACATACTAGTTTTAAAACGATTAGATAGAAAACGCCCTTTAAAATGATATATAAAGTAAAGGTATTATAACGGTAACTTATTCAAAAATACATCACTTGTAATCAAAATTAAAAATCCGCAAAAACGTTCTTGTCAACGTAATAACTATAATAAAATAATAAAAAATAAAATAATAATAAAAAATTATAAAAATAATAAAATAAAGAATAATAAAAAAAATATTATTAATAATAATTCAAAATAACAATGAAAAAATAGAATTTAGAAAGTGTATAATAACTTATTTTACAATTGTTTACGTACGAAATATTTAATTTTTGCGTCTTATCAAAAATTTAGTAAGAAATTTAATTTAATAATTTACGAAAAGTATACCCTCCACATATATATATATATATATATATATATATATATATATATATATATATATATATGTATATATATATGTATATATGTGTGTGTGTGTGTGTGTGTGCGTGTGTGTATGTATACATATACAAGGTGGAACGATAAATTATCGCCATAGAAAATACGACATGATTCCATTTCCGTCTGATGAAAACCGATTTTCTTTTTTGGTCGCAGACCATCTACTCGTTGGCCAATTGTGTATAAATCCCATGAGCGATAGAAGCCTTCTAGCATGTCTGAAAGTGATACAATTTTCAACGAGCCAGATCAGAGATGTGCCACTGTACAACTCCTGCTCTCTACTGATCTAAGTTATGGCAACAGGACCATTGCCAACACCCTCAAAATGCAAATCCAGACAGTTCAACGCTTGAGGGCACAGCTCTATTAAGTTTCCGGTCAAGATTATGGTCATTGGTGTGGTTTCAAGTGAGAGCCACATCATGCCACTTCAAAACATCGAAGTCGGCTTGAAAGTCAACACCAAAATGTACCTGGATGTGCTGAAGAGTGTGGTGACCCTCTGGTGCAATCAGGCGGCTGCTGGCAAACACTGCGTCGGTCACAAGTCCAAAGAGACCCAAGTTTAGCTTCAAAAGGTATGCTACGACTTTTACCCTTCTCTCACTGCCCCCTCCTCCTCCGACCCGAACCCGCTGGACTATTTCGTTTGCTCAAACTCCGAGAACATCACCAGCATGACCTCCAACAACATCAAAGCAAGCCTGATCGCCGCCATCCGCCGAGTTCCCGCCGTAGAAAAGGCATGCACTCAGTTCCGGTCTCGTATCGAGGCGGTGATTGGGGCTGAAGGAGGCTACATTGAATAGATGTCAGCTCTACCTCACAATCGAGTTACTTGACTTGATTTTACAATAAGTTTTAACATAAACATAGACTGCAACTCCCACAGTGCTCCATTTGTATTTTTTATTCACAAAGAGATTTGCATTATGCTAAATTATAGCAGAAAATATAATTAGCAAGAGTGCTCAACCTTAGAATAGGAGGCTTTATCAACAAATAGACTGTTTCATTATATTACAACTGTTCAGTGTGACAAAACCATCACTTATCTCATAGAGAGAGAGAGAGAGAGAGAGAGAGACAGAGAAAGAGAAAGAGAAAGAGAGAGAGACTGTAGTGCTACTTTTATATTTTTAATTAATTGTTATGCATACAGTTGAAATTATTTTATATAGCTTCCATGTATATTATTTACCATTCTTTCGTATATGACATTAGCTATTAATCAGTTATTGATTAGTGGGCAATTCTTTGTTATTATACGATTACATAAATTGTCATTGTTATAAACAGTACTACTCTTACTATTAATATTGTTAATCATTTTTTACTGTGTATATTTATTGTTAATTATATGTTATACTGCAATATTAGCTTAATTTGATAACATTGATAACTTTAAATAGCTTATTGCATTTAGGGAAAATTTCATCTATCATCCTAAATATTAGGTTGGTGCAAAAATAATGTCGCTTTTGTAGATATAGTTGAACGTCAAAAAACAGCATTATTTTCGCGCCAACCTTATAACATTTGACCTCATTATCAGACGTTTTCCTCTAAATTGTACCTATTTACTATGCCGGGACAGAGTTAGACACCAGGGTCGTTTTTTAACGTGGAGAAAAGGTACAAAAATAAAAAAATTGTCTCAGTCGTGAAGGATTGTTCCTCCACCGAAAGAGAACAAGAAATGTAAGTGCAGCATCTGAAGAACAGATGGTATTTATTTGCTCCCCCACTGAGCAAATTAGGCACAAGGCCGTTTTTAATGTGAGGTAAAAACCAGCTCCCCTAAAAGGGGTCACTCTGGTTACCAAAAATAATAATTGTCCCAGTATAGAGGGTTTCCCCTCCATTGACTGGTACAAATTATCTTAAGTGCAGTATTTGCCGGAACAGATGGTGTTTATTTGCTCCCCCACCGAGCAAATTAGGCACAAGGCCGTTTTTAATGTGAGGTAAAAACCAGCTCCCCTAAAAGGGGTCACTCTGGTTACCAAAAATAATAATTGTCCCAGTATAGAGGGTTTCCCCTCCATTGACTGGTACAAATTATCTTAAGTGCAGTATCTGCCGGAACAGATACTACACTTTGATCTTGGCCAAAAAGGCCAAGTGGTAGCAAATAGTAACTGGTATTTTGAAAAGCTGTTTCGTATATTTTTGTGTAGTTTTTGAATATATTTATATTCTTGGAATTAGTTGTTACTCTACGACCTATTGATCGATTGAAATACTTAAAAACTGTGATTGGATACTTAACAATCTAGGGCCGCCCGTGCCATATATGGCGCAATCCTAATCAAGAAGATTAGAGCCCAAGGGGACAGATATGGCACATTTCATAACTTTCAAGTTTTTAAATGAATTCAACTTTTTGTTCAGATTCATGATTCTTGATCCAATAAAATCTATAATTTCAAATGTCAGAATTTTTATTAATATAAGTATTTATATGTTTTAATACGTATTAATAAGTATTAATATGTTAAGGCCCTAGAGGGTTAAAGTGTTTATTAATACATACTGAGATATTATTGGTTTTCTATATTTCATTATTTTACTTAAAAGTCGTGTTTAGATTTAGTTTTATTTATATTTTAAATATGTTTTTACAAATTTGTATCATTTCTTTGCCAGATTTATCATGAAATATAATGGCCCATCATCCTTGTATATACCGATATATTTTTGTTGAACATGCATCTAAATATAATTTTATGTATATTCATAATACTTCATATATCTATTTTCAGTATTTACTTCGACATAAGTAGAGCTAGATAGTAAGTTCTGAAAATATATTTGCCAATTAAACTACACAGAATTTTCCGCGTTTTAATCCTTGTGCGGAGGATTCGTCAACCTGACGTGTAACTTATTGCCATATATATTTTCCAAACGTTATATATATATATATATATATATATATATATATATATATATATATATATATTGAGTAAAATGATTGATGATTTTGAATTAAAAATCAGTTTCAAAACGAAAAACAAACAAAATCAATAGTTTGTACGATATTTTCGAAAACGATGTTTTTTATTGAAACAGACAATAGTTCTGGAACAATAATTTGATAAAAAGATTTTTTATATTTAAACAGTCTCCTCATCAGCAAAAAAGTGTGTGTGTGGGTTAAAGACATATATATTTTTTATTAGAAATATTAAAAATATTTCATCTGAACCTTATTTTTCCACCCTATTTTATTTTTTTATCAACATGGAAATTAGTCTTTTCTTTATTAAAAAAAAAAATTTCCAGGAATATCTGCCTTAATACAAAAAATGCTAGTTTATTTTAAATGTCTTTAACCCCACTTTTTTGCCGATGAGGAAACTTTGTTAAAATATAAAAAAAATCTTTTTATCAAATTATTGTTCAAGACATATTGTCTATTTCAATAAAAACATCGTTTCCGAAACGATCGTACAATCTATTGGATTTTGTTTTTTTTCTTTTAAAACTGATTTTTAATTCAAAATTATCAATCATTTTACTCAATATTCAAATAGCTCTAGGATATCTATACCTATCGAGCTCATTATATATCTACATTGCAACGAGCACTTTTTTATTTTAATAGTATTAATACATTTACTAATACATTAAAATAAATTCTGCTCTTTAGACTCTAGGTCTAATTCCCTCAATATATATATATATATATATATATATATATATATATATATATATATATATATATATATATATATATATATATATATATATATATATATAATATTCCTCAATCGTATTCTACCCTTGTCCGCGGACAAATACAAGTTGTGTGCAGTATCTCGTCTTTCCATTTCTCTTTTTTGTAGTCCTCTTTTCCCCACTGGTGACGTCACTTCGCATGCATTTAATACGCGATTCCGCGCTATGTTACAGTATTATTGCATATTGCGTATTATATAAGTGATCTCGGTGAGTTTGATAGAAATCAAATTAACCATGAGGGATACCATAGTCGGCAAGCATACCAACGAGGCTAATAACGCATCTATTGAAGTTTATTACTAACTAACATGGCTACCAGATGTTGCCCGGGGAAAATAGACAACAAAATAGAATTTAAAAAATGTGTGCAACATATATCTTTTAAAACTTTTATATATATATATATATATATATATATATATGTTTATTTCCTCATATCTCTGTCGCCTTCCTGAAATGAAAGGACCAGTAATAACTCCCATTACGGCGTCTTAAGGCTATCGAAATTTGCTCAAATTTTGAGAATCATGATAAGTATTCGTTTTTTAATAACGATTTATATTTTTTTATATACCAATGAGTCACCACTTATCAAGGCCAAAACACATTCGAGGATAAGTGTTAATGAGATTATCAGTTTGATGATGAAAATTATTATAAAAGGATTGGGAACGATCATTGAAATGACAGGATTTGATTACTTAAACGGCCGGCTCAACTAGTATTTGTTGACATTCGACTTGAAAATGACCATGTAGTAGTCAGTAGGGAAGTGGTCACATAATTTTGCGTTCCACAAATCGGAAATTGTTAAAAAACTCTGTTCATGGAAGCTCCGGTTGGTTTTAATTACACGAAAGAAGAAATGAAAATTATTTGCAATGATGGTAGCTAGACGAGTTTTGCGAGCCATGGCTAAAAGGACTCGTGCAATTGTGACGTCACGCATGTGAAAGATCCTGGGCCTGACTCTCTTTCTGATCTTTATCAATGATCTCCCAAATATCCATCTTTGATCATTGGTGGACATTTATACAGACGACGCTATAATCTATAGCAAACTTCAAAGGCTAACAATAACCAAAATCTTTCTGATTCCCTCTCTTCTGATCTTGAGAACGCGGTGCAATGGGGAAAATGGTGGCTGATTAATTTTAATGCATCAAAAACCAAGCTTCTCTCCTTTCATCATAATCACTCTGACACCCATCACGCCTCAATCGTAATGAATGTCTCTCGTCTTGAGGAAGCTCCATGTCTTGACAAGATTCTGGGACAAACCTTCATTCCTGATCTAAAATGGAACATCAAATCTGTTGCCAAGATCGCTGGAAAACATATTTAATCACTACCGCTTCAGTAGGTATCTCACTACCGATGCAAGCCTCTATCTGTATAACAGCCAGGTACGTCCTGAAATAGAATAATGTTGCCATAGCCAGCCTTAAGAGACTTCAAAACCGCATTCGAAACCTAGTGGGGGATGCCATTTTCTCTTCCTTGCAACCTCTTTCCCACAGAAAAGATGTTGCTGTCTTTACTCTATTGTTATTTTCATGGCAATTGCTCGACTGAACTCCAATCTCTGGTCACTCCTTTCACTGTGTGAAACAAACGAAACAAAGCTCGAACGGAAACACGACTATCTCTCCAATGCATAGATATTGAAGATGATCATATTTTAATCATCAGTTCTATTGCATTTCACAGATGGAAGCTTATTCAAAAGAAATTCTGTTCATTGAAGTTTTGTTTGGTTTTAGAAAGAAAGAGAAATAAAAGACAGTTCTTTGCAAAATGATAGTTTGATAAGTCCTTGCTATGAATGTTTTACAAGGGAAAAGCAGAGATTATAGCTCAGTCGAGCATCCACAGACACGCGTATGCCAACTATATGCAAATGACCGAGCCGTGCGTGAAGTGAAATCACGACAAGGCAAGTAAAATGTTTATAAAAAGGAGAGCGTGTGCCCAGACAGAGGATCACGTTCGAGAGGGTCACGATCACGTTAGAGACTCAAGTGACGTCACAGCCGTAACGAGGTCACGCGTAGGGGGGGATGAGGAATAAAGGACTTAAAACCTGAAACAGCGAGTTGAATTTCTTTCCTACTCCTTGTCTTTGTCTCGTTTGCGACAGAGTTTACAACGTTCTGGGCCCCTACATGTTAACACATGTGTAAACATGTCTAACTTTACACATAGAAATAACGACAGTAAGAGTAGCAGCATCTCTTCTGTGAGAAAACAAAATCAGAGGTTAAACATTTACAATGAAAATGATATACTCTTATTCACAGTGGCGTAGCACTTACTTTGGATATCCGGGTCAGTCGTAAGATTGACCCCTCCCCACTGGTCGTTGATAATCTGTCAACCTTTCAAATTTCAGAAAGTCCTCAAAACGTTCCATTGTTAGTATTAGTTTCTTCAACATAACCACGTGAAGGTTGTCAACATCCTAAGTGAAAGTAACTTTTGTGGAACGAACTGGATTCGAACTTGGTACACCCAGGCCGTCATTCTGTATCGTTAACCACTGAACCAATGTCACCTTCCATTTCAAGCATTTATCATGAGTTTTAAACCCTTCATTGCATGATTTTGTTCTACATAAATTCTACGTACCGGATCAAACAACAAAATAAAACGACTCACGGCCAACGACGAGTAGGAAACACCGTTTTATTTTTTTATTTTGTAACTTGAAAATTAATACCTAGAGAAATAAATTTAAAAAATATGAAAATAATAAGGGAATAAGTACTGGGAATATGACATTGTTCTATTACCCCCCCTCCTATTGACTGTGAAACGTCGTATATATATATATATATATATATATATATATATATATATATATATATATATATATATATATATATTAAATAAATACACACACGTATATATATATATTTTTTAAATAAATACACACATTAGTGTTTCATCCTTTCAGGAATCATATATATATATATGTATATATATATACATACACACACACACACACACATATATATATATATATACACACGCGACGTTTTACGTCATATATATATATGTGTGTGTGTGTATATATATATATATACACACACACACACACACATATATATGACGTGAAACGTCGTGTGTGTATATATATATATATATGTGTGTGTGTGTGTGTGTGTGTGTGTGTATACGACGTTTCACGGTAAAGAGGGGGGGGTAATACACTTTCACTACACTGATGAAGACTGAAGGATCGGTCGAAAATATGTACTTGTAAAAAAAGTTTAATTTTTTTAATAATATTATTTTTTATTCCTGCACGTCATCAATTGAAAACGAATAAAGAAAAGTTATAAGCTTTTATACTTTTCGTGTTCTTTTTTATACATTTCCATATATATATATATATATATATATATATATATATATATATAATTTTTAAATACCTAAATACACTAGTGTTTAATCCTTTCGGGAATCTTCAGTGCAGGGTGTCACGATTACAGCTGGTCGGGAAATTCGAACCCTGTATAAAGCCATCTTTGACATCATTAGCAAGGAACAAACTACACGGCCAACTTTAATCGCGAGAAATATTATTGAAATTTAAACATTTATTTTTAAATGTCGAGATGTACGTCCATATTGATATAATGATTATAATATAATGATCTGCGGATGCGTGCTTAAGTGACCGACCCAAAGTGCTAAAAAATAAGAACCGAGTTCTAAAAGGGGTTGAATTAATTATTACTATAAAGTTTTTTTTTTAAATAAATACACACATTAGTGTTTCATCATTTCGGGAATAATCAGTGCAGGGTGTCGCGATTATATTTGTATATGTGCATGCGAGTATTATGTTTTTTTCTAAATTGGTTACTTCTTACAAGTAAAAAATACTCGAACTAAAATCGAAACCAAAACCTATACCTAAAGCAAGTGAGTTAAGTACGAAAACCATTAGACAAGCTTGTCACAATCTTTAAAAATTGTTTTCAGACTTACTTATTATTAACATAAGGATGCTGTAATGTTTCACGACCGCGCATTCGCGGTTGTGAAACAGTTTACTAATAGACAAAATCTCGATAATCCCATTTACTAATTTTTCAATTTTTTTCCCTTAGCAGCCCCTTTTTTCGGATGAAAATCGATTAAAAAGTTTTCTGCGTGTCTGAATACGGTATATACCAAATTTCAAGTCTGTAGATCAAAAATTCGTTGAGTATATAGGTTGAGAAGTGTCCCCCTACAAGTTTTCACTCATATATATATATATATATATATAAAAGTTACTAAATACTAGAAGACCGAAACATACTAATGACTGTGTGGCAACAAATTACTGCTTATGTAAAGACAAATTTAAAATATAACTTGCCCTACTTCCGTATTGAGCACTCTTGTATTAACTTCGTTATATTTCACTGGTTCCCCTACTTTTGAAAAATAGCAACCTCAAATTATATATATATATATATATATATATATATATATATATATATATATATATATATATAAAACAAAATTATATATATATATATATATATATATATATATAAAACAAAATCTATATTCCAAATTTTATAATGTTGACCATCTTGCAATTTATTCCTTTAATAACGTTAACATTTATAATTCTTGACAAATTTCGTATCACAATATCATTCACTTGAATATGATATCAATCAATGAATCTATTTTGCCCTTAACTCATCAGAAGAAATAGCAACTATCAGTCCACCAAAAGGAAATGAAATATATATTGGGCATGATTAAAAAATCTGAAAAGCTGCATTCATTAACTTATTTTATCATTGATTCATTATATGCTTCTCTATGCAATTATATTGAACTTCTTTTGTAGTTTTCTAAATTTTAATCCTGTGAAACTCCAATGCTTATAAAAAGTGCTCAATAATAAATGGAGCAGTTTTTTTAGTATAATTTTTTTTTATTTAAGCGTACATTATTGGCTACATATTTGCATACATGCTTGCGATGCGATTTCCTTCGAAAATATATATGCACATATGTAGATAATAATGTTTGTATAACAAAAAGAATTTATGTTATGTTTGTGTGTCGAAGCAAGCGGACAAATACAGATTGCTAGTCAGATATTGACCAGCATACTTTACAACTTTGCGTTGCGCTATAAAAGCCCACCCTAGTTTAAAAGGAATTGTAATAATATTTTTATAAATAAATATTAATTATTTTTTACTTACAGACAGTAGTGTTTCATAATTACGCAATAAGAAGTTCAATTCTGTGGAACTCTGTTCCGTCTGCCTGCTTCCCACCGGACTACAACTTGGATGTCTTCAAGTCCAATGTTAACAAATTCCTAATGAACCGCCCCCTTAAGTAAACACTTCATCAAATCTCCACACTAACGTAATGTACTTGCAATAACCCTTATCCCTGAGTGGCTTCCGGGCCTTGATAAGTGGTGATCACTGTGTAAAAAAAAAATAAAAATAAAAAAAATATAATTACTATCGGTTGTTTATGAAAAAGGCGCTTATTTAATTATTCCACTCTTTATTTATAGCAATCATTTTATTTATGAAGCTGAGCTTCATTGAAGCTCGATGTATTTTAAATATAACTACAGAGCATATACAAATAAATGACGAAAGTCTATATTCAAAATTCCAAGATGATGTCTATGTGGCTATTTCTTTCTTTCAACATATTAAAATGTTCGATTATGGCGTAAATATCATAAAACACAATTGCAACGACTCTTCGTTTTTTTTGGGGGGAATTTATCTAGTCTTGCCCATAGGCTTTTTTCTATTTTTTTTTTCAAAAAGTTAATGAGTTTTTATTCTTCTGATGAGTCAAGGCGAAAATATTTAAAAATTGATTTAATAATTATATGATTTTTTTTTTCTGTGATAGGAAACAGTTGCTATCAAGAATTGAACATTTTCACATGCCGAAAGAAATAAACGGTAAGATGTACAACATTTTCGAATTTGGAATATAGACTTTTTGTCATATATATATATATATATATATATATATATATAAATAACACGTTTCTGAATTTTTGAGATGAGGATTGGTTATTCGTATTATTAATCATACTGCTCTCATCTTGAGTGTGATTTTAACAACGTTTCGGTCGATGTAACCTCCGACCTTCTTCAGGTGTATCTTGTCGAAGAGGGGAATTTGGGAAGAATTTCGAGTGGAACCCTTTATTTACTTCAAGAGGGTAGCGTGTTCTTGTTCCGTCAACCATAACTGGATAGACGCCCTAAGTAATTCGCAAATGTATTTTTTCGGTCGCCCAAACTGAGGAATGAACCCTCAACCTACAGGAGAATATCACTTTTACAATCGATTTTTCCCAGGACTCTAACCACTATATATATATATAAAAAATAGAATTTCGGACAGGCTATTTGCGGGCATCGCTTCCATGGTCGAGTGGGAGAACTGCCTACTGTCAACACGACGGTTCTAGATTCAATCTTTGGCTTGGAAGAGGTGCTAGTCTAGCGGCTCTAATGAGTTGTGATACTACGAAACAGGACTGTATGTCGATGACTACACACACGCACACATTATATATATATATATATATATATATATATATATATATATATATATATATGTGTGTGTGTGTGTGTGTGTGTGTGTGTGTGTGTGTGCGTGTACTTTCGCTTTCAGATAGAAGAGGACCAGTTTATGGTCGAAAAATATCGGCTCTTCAGTCGCTATTTATATATGAAACGTTACATTCCATATGACTATTATGAAAGAAATATACATCTATAAATATATACAGCTCCCCCCTACACACACACACACACACACACACACACACACACACACACACACACACACACACACACACACACACACACACACTGTAAAATCGCATTCAAGTTATCACAAAAGAATCAGTCGACATTCATGATTTCTAATAAAAAATAACGAATAAAAATATAAGTAAAAATTAATTAATAAAATTATTGTGGGGGACTCATTCATATGTAATATATTGATGTCGGCATTCTGCAGATGTTCAGCGTAAATTGAGACGCTCTGATATTATTGTAGCTCTTTTGTTAAATCTGCAAAAGTATTTTTCTAAGCTAGCAGAAAGGCCCGGCGTAGCCCAGTCGTAAAGTACGCTTAAAAATGATATTTTAATTCTTGCAGATTTCGTATATATTATTATAGAGTCAATGTTCTATCAATTTTTATATATTATTTAGTTTCAATTTCAAAAATAAAAATATATGTCCATATGACTTAGGAGCATATATGCTGTAGGGCAGAAATACACGTTCATTGAGCTTATTGTTCGTAACAATTTTGACTATTTTTAAAAGAATATATACTTAAACATACGCATTTTTATATACGCTTAACATCTCTTAGATGGGATTGTCGGACTGACTTCCTCATCTTAGTTGTTATAGTCACAACGTTTCGGCCGTTTTGCCCTCCTGCCTTTATCTGGATGGAGAGGGGGGACCATCGCCCCCTATGGGATGAAGTAAAAATAATAAACAGATACCGCATTTTGCTAAATCCTACCCTCTGATGAGAAGGAAAGTATTTCTTCGAAAGTCCGCGGATTAAGGACTATCCACTTATTTTGTGCTTTTTAAAATGAAATGTGTTTTTAACTCTATTTCAAAGTGTCTTTTAACTCGTGTTATTAACTACTTGTTCTATATATATATATATATATATATATATATATATATATATATATATATATGTATATATATATATATATATATATATATATATATATATATATATATATATGTATAAGAAATTTATTACTGTGAGTCCAGAATGAGTTTACATATTGTTTCAACTAGAGGAAGATCCCCAAAGAGAGGAAATGTCCAACTAGCATCGTCAGAATTCTCTTTGGGGATCTTCCTCTAGTTTAAACAATATGTAAATTCATTCTGGACTCACAGTAATAAATTTCTTATATACTGCTCTGGCTACATATTGAGCACTCTATTCCGGTTTTTTCACCACTGGTAAATATATATATATATATATATATATATTTATATATATATATATATACATATATATATGTATATATATATATATAAATATATATATATACATACATACAGATATATATATATATAATATATATATATATATATATATATATATATATATATATATATATATATATATATATATATATATATATATATATATATATACAGGGTGGCCGAAAAGTCCCAGGACACTATACATGTATTTTTAATAAAACAGCAGAAATTAAGCGCTCCTCAACAGTAAATACACTGATGTCAGTCATAACCTGAAAAAATAAATGAAATAAATTGTTTTAACAACATTAGAATATTAAAGTCAATCATATTTAACAGCATTAAAATATTAAAAATAGAGTGTCCTGGGACTTTTCGGCCACCCTGTATATATATATATATGTATATTTATATGACTTTATTAAACATTTCAAAATCACAGGAATTTATACTATTTACATCTATATAGTTTAAATTACTGTGTCGAGAGGCAGTAATTTAAACGATACGAATGTGAATTAAGTGTATATTCCTGTGATTTTGAAATGTTTAATAAAGTTACATATGCTCTAAAAGTGTATATCCATTTTCATTGAGCTTAATAAACCATTGCAATTTTAAGATAGCTTTATTGAATACATACATTATAAACGTATATTTAGTTTAAGGAAAACACACGCACACACACACACACACACACACACACACACACACACACACACACACACACACACACGCACACACACGACTATGCAGATTTATAATGTATAGCTGTTTGATTATAGTCATATGTAAAGGTAACAGCCCAAATGAATAACGATCATCTTGATTATATCTATAATTACCAATGATAATTACCGATTGTAATAACGATGATTTCCACTGTGTGTTTGGTGGATCGATCTTTCATTTGCTCCTCCTTGTAATTGTTAACAGGGCGTATATTGATACGATTCACTTTTAACTATTGCTTTCCATCTCAGCCCCCGCCCCTCCTTTTCTATGGGTGGTAGAGAGTAGGAGGGAGGAGTATAAAAACCTGCCCTCTACTCCTCCTTTCTTTTCCCTCCTTCTGTTTACCCGTGCGCCCATCACTCATCCTCTATTTTACTGCTCCCACCACCCCCACAAACCGTCTCCGCCGTCACCAATACTTTCTTTCTTTTCTTTTCATTTTTTTTGTTAAATCTTTCGTTTCTGTGCTTCCTCAACCGCTAGAACTTAATCTACACTATTAGCGACCATACGTTCCTCTCTCCACCCTGCGTATCCTTCATCTTTACGCAAATCCACTCCCTCGTTTATTCTTTGATCCGTAAGCTCCTCCCTCTTTTTTTTTTCTATAGCCGTAAAATGTACCTTTTAAATGGATATACAACATCACCTTTAAATAGATATATGACAAATAAATGTTACCAAAGACAGCGTAAATTACTCTTCTATCTACCCGGATAAACGTTTTGTGCTTCAACTTATTTTAAAGTGTTTTTTGACTTGAAAACATAAGCATTGTCAAGTTAAAACTAAAAAAAAAAAAATCACATTAAAGCCATATCGACAATGGATAATTGCTCAAAAATCGAAAATTAAACTAAATACTCGTAGAGCATTACATTTGCGCTTCGAAATCTGTCGAGTTAGAAAAAAATGGCGATTTTGTTGAAATCTTTTGATAATCGCTCAAAAATCGGAAATAAAATACTGGTAGAAACCCACCAAATAAATGTCACCAATTGCGCGAAAACGTAATGTACTATTATATATATGCAGTATTTTATTTAATTTTCGATTTTTGAGCGATTATCGGGATTTCACAGAAACGACACTACTTTTGTTTTAAAGTAAAAAACGCTTTAAAATAAGTTAAAGCACAAAAAATATATTCAAGTAAATAGAATAGTAATTTATGTTGCCTTTGGTAACATTTATTTGTTGCGTATTATTTTTTTTTTTTCATTTTTTTTGTTTTGTTTTGTTATTGTAAGAAATCCTTGATTTGTCGGACACGCTTTGGTTTTGTCCGTCACTCTTTAAAAATATTTACAGCGATAAACGCGTAGATTTCAGACACATCTTAGTGTAACTCTTCCCTATTTGTCTGCCTTTCTCTTTTTCTCCGCCCTCATATCTTTCTTTTTGTTTTTACATTGCGAAACGCAAACGTAAAAAAACAAAACAAAACGAAGAAAATACAAAAAACAAAAAAACAAAAACAAAACACACACACGCACGCACACACACACACACACACACACACACACACACACACACACACACACACACACAAACATAAAAAAAAAAATACCCCAACAATTGAATACCAATCCCCGGATGTCACACTTCGCACAAGTTTTCGGTCGCTTTCAATCAATTATCATTCGATTCGCAATTTAATTCTCCAATGTCTTTCGTCCATTTGGTGCCATTTTTTCTCACGACTCGTCGCCTCTCTTACACCACTAATCGGCCGAGGTGATAATGATTGGTGTATGCGTTACCCGGGATGATCAACTAAAAGAAACCAATGATAACAAAACACAACAGCAACCGTAATTGTCATCGCAATGATACTTAGCCGTTATGGCTGATACTACTACTACTACTACTACTACTACTACTACTACTACTACTACTACTACTACTACTACTACTATCTTTTATTATTATTAATAACAAATATAAATGACGATAATGATAATAACTTGATAATAATAACTTTATAATAATAATAATAATAATAATAATAATAATAATAATAATAATAATCTATCTTAAAATATAATAATAATGATGACGATATATAATTATAATAATGATAATATATTTAAAAAAATTAGAAATCTTTGTAAATAATGATTATAAAAAATAATAATAAAATAATAATATATTAATGATTATAATAATAAAAATATAAATAGTAATTATAATAATGATGATGATAATAATAATATTAATGATAACAATAAAAATAATAATGATAATAATAATGATACTACTACTACTACAAACTACTATTACTAATATTAATAATAACATAATGATGATAAGGATAATATTGATAATAATAATAATAATGATAATAATGATAATAATGTAATATTGATGATAATAATTATGATAATAATTATGATAATAATAATGATGATGAAATAATAATAAAAAAATATTAATAAAACAATAAACATAATGATGATAATGATAATCAATTTACAGAAATCATTTATTAATAATAATAATAATAATAATAATAATAATGATGATGATGATTATGATGATAATAATAATAACACATTCAAGCAAGGAGACCGGATATCGTAATAATTAACAAGAAAGAAAAGTCCTGTCAAATCGTAGACTTTGCTGTTCCAGCTGACCACAGGGTGAATATCAAAGAAAAGGAGAAACAGAGCAAATACACAGAGCTAGCCAGAGAGCTGAAAGGGATATGGATGACGAAGAAAATGAAGATAATACCTATAATAGTAGGAGCACTTGGAACAATTCCGAAAAACGTTGAAAAAAAAAAAAAAAGAATGGGGGAAATTGGAATCAGATACAGTGATTATAATGAAAACAGCAGAATTATTAAGGAAAACCCTGCAATGCGGAGACTAATACACATCTGCAGCAAAGACCAAAAATGAAAGATTACATGGAAGCAACAACATTGAAGCTGCATATCCAAAAGTCCTCTATCCCATCCTCCCCATTGCCTCATTATCGCCCCACCAAAAGAGTGATGCCAAATAGCCGAGAAGGGCCAAGGAGGATGAAAAAAACAAAGGAGAAAGCGCTGTTCAAACCTCTGCTGGACAAATACGAAAAGAATTGGGAACTTGGGGAGGCTTATTGCCACTCAAATACTAGTGAAGACCAATGGCCACTGCCAGCGAGAAATCTTTGAAAAAAAAAAATGAAAGAGGGATGGTTGGGAAGCATATAAGAATGATGAAAACTGCTGAAATATTAATTGAATACAAAGACTAATATGTATGAATGCAAACGATAATCGAACATATAGAAACTAAAACTGAAGTAAAACTGTAAAATAAAAACAAAGAAACACAACGTGGAGTGAAGAAAACTGAAATCGTATGATTATAAGTTGCCCTGCCACCCCAACAAGTGTCGGCATCTACTGGCACCACACAAGATAGTCGTGAAAATCAAGGAGAATGGAAAGACCGAGGAGGGAAAACACTAACCAAACCTCCACTGGATGAGTACGAAAAGAGCTTGGACTCTAGTGAAGGCCAATGTTGCCAGCGTGAAATCAGTGGTAAATGGCTGTTGCGATAACGCAACTTCATTTGAAAATTTTAGCTAATGAGGTGTACTGGAAATCTGGGGATACTTGTTGGTCTTAAGGCCTGTGTGAAAACTATTGAGTAAATAATAATGATGCTAATCGACGCATGAAAAGAAAAGAAGATGAAAGTGGACTATTTTTTTTATAAAACATTATACGAATGAGACGAAAAGAAAGAAAAACAAAAGAACTCGAAAAATACATAACGCAGAACACAAATAGATTAATCAGCGCAATAAGTAACACGGCAAAAAAAAAACAACAAAAAATAAAAATAAAAAAAACAAGACAAACAATACAGAGAAAAGAGAGAGACAAAGGAATAAGACGAGAAAAAAAAATGGGAATAGAAACAACTTCACAGACGATTTATAAGGATGACAAAAGATAAGACTCACGGAAATACGTGAACATGACACCTAAACGGAGAAACTAAATCTCTAATAACAGCCGCACAAAGAAACGCGATTAGAACCAACTATATCAAAGCAAAGATCGACAAGACACAAGAAAACAGCAAAAGAAGACTATGTCGACGAAGAGACGAAACGATAAACCATATAATATTAGGTTGAGAAGAAAGTTCTTGCGAGATTTTTAATTTTGATTTCAAATGATGTATTCTCAAATAGGTTTTCGTTATAATACTTCTATTTTATATATCATTTTAAAGACCCTTTTCGATCTATCTAATTGTTTAAATTACGATCGTTTTAAAACAATTATGTTCTCATTTTAGAACGTTGAATATAAGATAGAAAAAGCAAATTCGCACAATTTTCTTATTTTAAGTCAAGATAGGCCGAAAAGCTGCCGAAACAGCTCGCGATATCAACGAAGCGTTTTCGTCCAGGAACCACTACTGAGTGCACAGCATAATGATGGTCTAAGAAATTTCATGGCGGCGATGAGAGTCTTGAAGATGATGAGGGTAGTGGTCGGTCATCGGATGCTGACAACGATCAATTAATGGTCAACTGTTCGAGAACGTCTACGATGATTTTCAACCATTTGAGAGAGATTGAAAAGACAAATAAATACTTGATAAATAAATGCCTTACAAATGGAATAACACCCAAAGGAAACGCCGTTATGAAGTGTCATCTTCCCTTCTTTTATGCAACAAGAACGACCTGTTTCTCGACCGGTTTGTAACTTGTAGTTCAAAGTGGTTTTTTTCTTTCTTTTTTTTTTTTTTTACAACTGGTGACACTCAGCTCAGTAGTTAGACGCTACGAAGCTAAACGACATTTCTCGAAAGGTCATGTTTATTGTTTGGTGATCTGAGATCGGTTTTATCTATTAGAGTTTTTTTGAATGCAGACAAAACTATTACGGCGCAGGAGTACATTCAACAAATGGATGA
The DNA here is from genome assembly GCF_053919585.1 of Euprymna scolopes. Lineage (NCBI taxonomy): Eukaryota > Metazoa > Mollusca > Cephalopoda > Sepiida > Sepiolidae > Euprymna > Euprymna scolopes. The sequence continues at coordinate 135,610,910 of NC_136491.1, read as the reverse complement.
AGTGCAGCAGAAACTTCAACAACAACACCCAGCATTAGTCAACAGAAAATGGCGCAATCTCATCCACGACAATGTCCGACCGCATGTTTAAAAACCGACCCTGCAGAACTTGAACGAATTGGGCCACGAAACTATACCTCATCCGCCATAGTCTCCAGACCTCTCACCTACCGACTACCACGTTTTTAAGCATCTCGACAACTTACTTTCTGCGTGAGAAATGCTTCAAGAACCTAAGCGATATCAAAACGCCCTCAACGCCACTAGAACGCAAGATTTTTACCTTACCATACTTACGTTACTAATATATATATATATATATATATATATATATATATATATATATATATATATATATATATATATATATACTAGCAAAAGTACCCGTCGTTGACTGGGTTCAAAAACAGCCTACAGAAAATGAACTCTGATTTATGAAAGTATGATAGGTTATGATGGGTTATGAAAAGGAAGGGTTGTAAATTTGGGTTGAATTTAGAGGTATCAAAACCAAAGCAAAATATGATGAAAGTAAAAATAAAATAGATAAACTCCATAATTTATTATACCATAGAAACATTAGTGTTTCATCCTTTCGGGAATCATCAGTGCAGGATGTTACGATTAACACCACTCGAGATATTCGAACCCGGCGACAGAAGCCGTCTGTGTGTGTGTGTATATCGCCAAACGACTGTTTTGACATTGTCCAAATACCTAAGCTCAATTTGTTTACACAAAGATCGCTTCATACGCTAATGGCAATTTGTATATCACTTCTCAAATGTTCATCCTAGGGAGCATTATAGTCATCCACATATAGTACGGTTTCGCTGTTTCACAGCTCATCAGTGCGGCTAGACAAGCAAGTGCCTCAAGCCAGGATCGAAACCCGGTCGCCCAAACGGCAGTCTGAGCTCTTAACCGTTGCGCTATACGCCTGCTGTCGAGACTTTATCGTAATCTCCTCTACAGTGTCTAAAGGAGTCCATGCATTCCCGAATTCACAGAATATTATATATATATATATATATATATATATATACGGGCTTTATACGGGAACACCTAAAAAAAGTTTGCCGATGTCATTTTGTGATAGCGATCTATCATATTTCGTGAATTCGTGAATACATGGACTCCTTTAGAGACTGTAGAGGAGATTACGATAAAGTCTCGACACTGTTTCGAAGCAGCCTTTCTGTAGCATACTATTCTCTAGTCTGTAAACACACACTTTTGTAAATATACCACCGTGTTGTCTTATTTATTATCAATGCTTCAAGATCACAAGAATATGTCATCTATATGACATCAGAACAGTATTCAACAAATGCTTTTGCTTCAACCAATCTTCCCGCAGGAAACTTTATAGCAAAGAATTGTGCTACATTCCATGTAAAACTATAGAAAGATAAGAGATGCCGTTCAGTTAATACACAACTAAGAGAACATTGGAAAGACAATATACAAAGATAGTAAATAGTCGGCACGGCCACGACCTACGTATAAAATAGTGGCCTTTGCACTTAAGTCACGTGATCTGCTGATGTCACGGAACATAGTTTGAAGTACTTCCGTTGTATCAAATTGCAGAGTGAAATTAAGAGAATTGTCAAAAATTGACTGCATTTCTTTTTGCTGCTAAAGACAAGGAATTATTTTCGATTTGAACTCGTGCAATTAAAAGAGAGAATTTCTTACCGGGGAAATGTAGTCAAGTGAGTGAACTTTATATATTTTTTAAAAGTTTATTTATGTGGGCTTTCTTTTTCTTTTTAAAAGACCTTTATTTACGTTTAAAGATAAATATTCATTTTTTCAAATAAATGTTTGAGTGAGTTTTTTTTATTATCATTGTGAATTACTTTTTCTTTTAACTGTATTCATTTTTAGTACCTCAGCTCAATATGCATTGTTTGATGTGCATAAAAGTAAAAAAAAAATGTTTTAGTTCAACTAGTGTTTTAGTCACTAGTGTATCAAATAGCATCTCAATTTTTTAAATAATCTATGCTTATTAACAATTGGTATTCTACACAAACCATATAAGTTCTTTCATTATCATGGACTAGCAGGGGGGGGGGCGGCTTTGTCCCATCGTAAAATATTTTAAAATATAATATCTTAATTTGTCAAGATTTCGTATATAATATTATAGAATTGTGATTTAAAAAAAAAAATGTATTTGGGTGCCATCAGCTATAATTGTAAGATATTAACACCATCTATCAATTTTCCATCATAATTGCCTCAGTACTCTACAGCTGTCTACATATTTCCAATGCTACAATGCTAATTCCTCTACATGCAACCTTCTTATATCCATACAACCACCTGAAAACTCCGATCGAATTAACATGACAGTACAACCAGTATTGACGAGGGATCTCAATCACTTACTAGCACTCCTAATGTGGGCAGTGATTCATTTTACACCGTTGCTAATGTAAGAGAGTAACCGCCGACGTATCGCTTGTCCCGTTTTCGTCTCCTGTCGGCAGTATCCCACATAGTGTCTCGGTTCGCCGTACCCAGAACAAGTTATCATACCTGGTTCGTTACTAACCATTGCCAAGCGAGAACTCTTACAATTGTAGTATTCGCCGTTAAACGGTTTGCTTATCCTTGGTTTTCCATCAACCTGTTTAGATCCTCTTTTCGGTTCTCGTTTTGCAACGGCTGCCACTTCTGGAATCTGCGTGGCCATGAGCAACCTGTCAGCTGAAATTAGTTTACTAATTAGCAGCTCTTTTACATTCAGTATCCGCTGTAGTGCCGGAGAAACATTTTCCGGGAAACCATTAAGAAAAGTGATTCTCCTGACCTGCTCTCATCCTGTTCCTTCAAATCCTGCTAATTTCGCCTATCTTTGTACCTTGGTTGTACATACATCGATTGCCTCACCGGTCCACCCCATCCTCCCCAGTTTTGCATATGAAGAGAAAATTCATTCAGTAACCGCAGCCTCTAGTTTAGCCTCTATCTTTTCTGCATTCGTTTAACATGCTCTCTTGGAGATACAATGCTAAGGTGTCCCCTTCAAGAAACAAGCACATAAGACTTACAAGGTTTTGCATTTTCTTGAAGGGGACACCTTAGCATTGTATCCCCAAGAGAGCATGTTCAACGTATGCAGAAAAGATAGAGGCTTAACTAGAGGCTGCGGTTACTTTTTGTTAACCAGACTATTAAATCGCCTTCTATATTGAACGTCTTCACCACTGAATGTCTTCATTTTCAGAATCATTTCCATATTAATTCGGTACGAAAAAGAGTAATTTGCCGAAATAACTTCTTTCAGTTGTCTGCACAAAAATCCCGCCGACACACATGTTCCTAACTATTCGGCACCAAAGTCCGCGTGCACTTTCAGGAGTTACGTCTCTTTGACACTCTTCCTAGAGTTTGACGTTCGTATTTTTATAAATTTTATATTTTGTCACATTTACATATCTAATCCGTTCCGCGGTCATCATGTATATTTTAATGCTATACACATAGTAATGTTTCACGCCCTCCTATGGACTAGTCCGCTTTCCATATTTCTGGCTTTCACACTTTTACAATAATGGCACTGTTGATATTTAGTTTCCGAGATACATAGATTAAAAGTTTTGAAACTTTTCACCGCTTTCTTTTACAATACTGAAATTGTTGAAATAAACATGACATAATTAGTTTATTAGATATTTGTATTAAAACTTGCGAAACTTTTCACCGCTTTCCTTTACAATACTGAAATTTTTGTAATAAACATGACATAATTAGTTTCTTAGATATTTGGATTAAAACTTGCGAAACTTTTCACCGCTCTCTTTTCAAAATATTGAAATTGTGGAAATAAACATGACATAATTCTGATTCTTAGATATTTGGATTAAAAGTTGCGATACTTTGCACTGCTTTCTTTTACAATACTTAAATTGTTGTAATAAACACAACATAATTCTGTTTCTGAGATATTTAGGTTTAAAGTTTCGAAACTTTTCACCGCTCTCTTTTAAAATACTGAAATTATTGTAATAAACTTGACATAATTAGTTTATGAGATATTTGGGTTTAAAAGTTGCGAAAGTTTTTACCTCTTTCTTTTACAATACTGAAATTGTTGAAATAAAAACGACATAATTAGTTTCTGAGATATTTGGGTAAATTTGCGAGACTTTTCACCGTTTTTTCCTTTGAAATATTTGGGGTTTAAAGTTTCAAAACTTTTCACCGCTTTTTTTACAATACTGAAATAGTTGAAATAAACAACGCATAATTAGTTTCTGAGATATTCGGGTTAAAATGTTGCGAAATGTTTCACTGCTTTCTTTTACTAAACTGAAATTCTTGAAAGAAACATGACATAATTAGTTGCTGAGATATTTGTTTTTAAAAGTTTCAAAACTTTTCAAAGATTTCATTTACAATACTGAAATAGTTGAAATAAACATGACAAAATTAGTTGCTGAGATATTTGGGTTTAAAAGTTTCAAAACATTTAACCGCCTAGTTTTACAATACTGAAATCGTTGAAATAAACAGTACATAATTAGTTTATGAGATATTTGGGTTTAAAAGTTTCAAAACATTTAACCGCTGTGTTTTAGAATACTGAAATTGTGTAAGTAAGCATGATATAATTAGTTTCTGAGATATTTGGGTTTAAAAGGTGCGAAACTTCTCACCACTTTCTTGTACAATACTGAAGTTGCTGTAATAAGCATGATATAATTAGTTTCTTAGATATTTGGATAAAAATTTGCGAAACTTTTCACGACTTTCTTTTACAATATTGAAATTGTTGTAATACACATGACATAATTAGTTTCTGAGATATTTGGATTTAAAAGTTTCAAAACTTTGTTTTATAATACTTAAATTGTTGAAATAGACATGATATTATAAGTTTCTGAGATATTTGGGTTTAAATGCTTCAAAACTGTTCACCGCTTTGTTTTACAATACTGACATTGTTGAAATAGACATGACATAATTAGTAGATGATATGTCGTTCACCTTCCTTCTATGATGCAGCTGATGACTGTGAAGATGGATGGTGACTTGTCTTGAGATTAGGCTCGCTGAAACCAGGCTTACAGGCTGCATCCGTTACACTCGAAGAATGTCGTTCTCTTCAGTGTCTGAAACAATGAAGATGAAGACTATGAACTCACATGCATGAACATAGGGCATGATATGGCATCTGGAACCTATCTATCCCCTCCTCCTACGGCGAGTTTCTGACGGCAGTGTAAGAAACTTGTCCTGTGTTTGTCCGTGAAAATGATCATCACACTCATCATTATCGACTATTTACACTATGTACACACAGCTAGTGGAAGTATCCACTAATCTTTGCAGCATCGATTACGCAGCCTGCGCGTCGGTGCTAGCTCGGAGACGCCGGGCTCGTTGTGGGGCTTCAGGCGCGCAAGCGCACGTGGCAGCTTCACGTTCGGCGACACTCCTTGTCCTTCTTCTTGATGGGGTGTATGCACCCGTTCCGGTGTTGTCGATTTAATCATGGGCGGTTAAGGAAGTCCAGGTCTTTGCAATGAGCCAGTCGGCTCCTGAGGTGGGGATTCTCCTAGATTTTCCTGTTGGGGTGCATCTGAAGTTATAGGCTCAGTAACATCATCGGTATGATTTTCTTCAATTGCTGTTGGGATAAGCGACTCAATGATGTTTCCTCTGTTGATAGTTTGGAACGGTGTGAATTTTCTCAGATGCTGGCGGTTTCTGAGGGTGAGTCTGCTAGAGCCATCGATTTTTAACAACATACTGATGCTGCTGCTTGACTTCAACCACCATACCTGGGCGTTTCCAGCGGAGAGGGTGGTTTCCGGTGAGGTTCTGAACGTAGAAATGGTCACCTACGCGCAGTGGGGGTAAGATTTTCGTGTGTTGTTCCAACTTTTCGTGCTCCCTAGAGTGACGCTTAGCCAGAGCCCGCTCTCTGTGTCCCAAAGTTTCAGTCCAGGTGGCGTGGGGGCAATAACGCCCCATCGGGATAGGGATAGGGTCTCTGATGGGAAAATGATCATTGTGTTATATATTCATTATTATTATTATTAAATCTTATTATTCGTTGTTATTATTCGTTATTAAGTCTTATTATAAGTGATGTTGTGTTCGTGTTATGAAGAGATTCATATATATAAAATGTTCATACTTAGAAGTGTAGATATGAGATGTAGAGTTCACATTCTGTATGTAAAGACATTTTAAAACACATGATATATAAGACATATAATGACAATTTTCACTTTACCTTTTGGTAGAATTACAACACAAAGACGACGTTTATAAAAACACATGATGGGTTTATTTCTTCTCCGACCGGTCGTGGTTTTCTTAGTCAAGAATTCAAAGTTTTACATTCTATGTTTCAAAGGTGACCGTCTCGCTTCCAGACGTTCGACTGTCCATGTCCTCCGGCTCTCTCTCAGACTCCCTCCGCTTAACTCTAAAGTTTCTAACTATATCGAGAACTTCCCATTTTCAATGACGTCATACACATGTTAAAACATGTGTCTTCTTTCACGTGTTCTAGAAATGCGTGTCCAAAACTTTTTCCTTTGTTTACAAAAGGAATTTTAACCTATATTCCCAGTAACCTATATTTCCAATATGTTAAAAACATGTTTATTAAATTATCCTATAGTTGCATTCCTTTTCTTAAAACTATTTTATCTCTAAGCTAAACAACGGCTTGTTTTTACATTCCATTTGCTAATTCTCTCTCGTAATCTATTTCTAAACCTAAATTACGAGGTTCGAATTTCGTCTATTCTATTTCATTTTTACATTTAACTAAATCTCTCTATTTTTATACTTACATGAAAAGGGGACAGCCCTTATCATGTAACAATTGCCGGAGATGCTTTAGTTTCAGAATCAATAGAATTCCTGTAAATTAGCATGGCCCTCTGAAAGCCGTCAACGTCTATGGATCCACCAGGCGAAGTATTGTCCATTAACATCCGTTTAATGGTTTTCACGCCGATTTCTGCACGGCAGCTAGCATGGGGGTTGGCAACTGAGGTGAGCCAGTGGTGTACCCCCCACGACTTCAGGAACTCCTTCGTCTTTCCGGCGGTGAACTGGGGACCACCATCTGAAGTCAGTTCCTCGGGTACCCCAAAGGTGGCAAAGAATTCCCGCAAGCGTCTGACCAACCCATCGGCCCCGTTCTCCGACCTGAACACCATAGGCCAGTTGGAGTACCGATCCACCACAACGACATACTCATGGTATTTGAATGAGAAATAGTCGCAGCAGATGTGCGGGAGCGGGTGCACGGTAGCGTGAGGCAGCGTCTGCTCCAGCATTCTTCTTTCCTGACACATGTCTCAGTTGGAACCTGTATGCCAGCGTCTTCTCCTTGAGGTTAAGCAGTCTGCGATTGCTGATATCATTCAAGGAGCGCTCGTTGAGAATACCGACCAGGGGCTTGTGATCGGTGGCGATGGTTAGGTCTGCACAGCCCTGAATGTAGTATCTGGTCTGATGCAGCGTGTACACCACAGCCAGGGCCTCACCTTCAACTGGATCATAACGAGTATCTGGGCCATGCTTGAACCTGATTCCAACCAGACACAACTTCCATCCGCCCCGACAGCAGATTGCGGTCCTTGAGACGCAGCTGCAGTACTTCTGCAGTAAACAGAAGCCTATGCCGGAGGCACAGAGAAACTTTGAATAGAGTCTATGAACATCGTGGACGGCTTGATACTCGTCGGCGTAATCGTTAATCCGGCGAAGTCTACCTCATCTTGGGCGAATTGGAATTTTTTTGGATTTAGGGTGATCCCATTCCTGCCAAAAAGATCAAGTTACTCGCATGTTTGATGGAATGCAGATTCTATGGAGTCCGCCCACATGCAAGTGTCATCAACACACTTGACTTTGTCCTGGAAGTTGGCGATCAATGCGTCAAAGCGTTGATTGTAGGCATCACCGCTGGTGAGGAAGCCTTGAGGTGCAACTTTATAGCGGTAGCGTCCCCATGGTGTGATGAAGGTGGTCACATGCCGGTCCTCTTCTCTGATGGGGACGGAATGATATCCGTTCCAAACGTCTGTAACGGTCTTCTTAGTATCTTGAGGTACGTGTACAGCCAGGTTGAATGGGCTCTGCACGTGGTGCGTTTGACGGACTGAATGGCGATTCTGGGGCTGCAGATCCACTGTCCGTCTTGGTGTTCCATCTGATTTGGCGGTGACCACCATCCTCAAGCATCAGGTCACAGGTGTATTGGAGCTAACTTTCTCCAGAACACCAATGCGGACGTCCCGTTCCAAGTCCTTGTACACTTGTTCCTGCCAATGGATAGGCACTAGACCTGGTTTATGGACAGCGATAGGCTTCGCATCTGGATCTATATCTATGTGCAGCTCCAGTGGCTCACAATTAATAAGTGGGAGGGGTTGGTGCTTGCACACATTGAAAGTGGACGCGGCATAGTGATTGAGAAGCCACTGCTTGAGGGCAGGGACATCTTTGTCGGTGGCTGAGAGTCCTGGTGGAAGCCTCTTTGGTAGTGGAGGTGGGGCGTTGCGCTTCGGGCAAGGACACAAAATTTGCTCGGCATCCCCGACAGATGCCACCGTCTCAGCTGGCCAGGAGACAGGGACCGACGGGAAATCGTGTGGGATGGCCCCCAGGGCGATCAATGCCTCGCGGTATAGGAAAGCCTTACCTATCTTACTGGAGACATAGACAAGCTGTTTGGTTTTCCTTGGGGCACCGGCGACGTCAATTGTGGCCATCTTTACCACAATGCCACTATCCACTCCCAAATCTTCTGCTATTGCGCCTCGCATGGAAAGCTTGACAGGAAAGACGTATTTTTTTGCGATTCCCATAGCCAAAGCTGTTTTGAAAGGAATTATGGAGCTTTGGCAGCCCGAATCTGCGATCATAGGGATTTCTATGGGCGTAGGGTTGGAGGCCGTGAGAGGATGACCAAGCTTCTCATGATCATCGGCAAGTGGTGTGAGCCTCGCGGTCAATACAGGATGCCGCTTGGTGGGTCGGGCTATCCACTTGCCGTCAAACACATGGTGTTCCACAGGTGCTCGGCTGTTATGGACTGAGGGTCTGGTTTCTGTGGCACATAGCTGGTCGTATAAAGTAGCGCTCTCGTCATCCTCCATATTTAGAGCTTCACTGGACCTCTGAGTTTTTCCCGTCCCTGTGTCCCCAAACATTGCAAGCGGCACACTTACAGCAGTTTGAAGTGTAATACCCCTTTACTGAGCACTTAGAGCAGGTGGAGGACCAAGCTTCACAGAACTTGGATCGCGTGTTTCTGTCATTCACCTTGGCATGGCGGGCCCCACCACATGCCCAGCATTTTGCTTGATCAAAGCTGTTGATTGGGTTATTATTGTTAGTATGACGGGGCTGATAAGAGGCATTTTGGGACAGGGCGGAGGTACTCTCCCCGACGGCAGTTCTAGTGGCTTTTCCTTGCTCTTTTTGAGCAATGAAATCAACAGTCTCTGCAAGAGTCCTGTCTGTTTTAGCACCCCCCAGGACATCACTAAGAATCTCGGTGTCCGCGATCCCTCTTATCAGGTTGTACTTGATGATTTCTGCGCTGTAATCAAATGTATAGCCGCAGCCCGGCTCCTTGCACTTGACAGTATATTGGCATAGGGCGGCTTGCCCTTTAAGAGTGGCGAGGAAATTTTTAATGGGAGTTCCGGGTGCTTGCGTCATTCTGCTGATCCTGATGCGATGTACCAGCGTGTTTTCCTCCCTGACTGTTAGGCGTTTGATTGCAGCAAGGAGGTCATCTTCAGGCATAGATGACACGTCCCTTTGGAGGTCTCTCATTAGATCGTTCCGCAAATCCTCGTCGCAGCAATGAAATAGAGCGGCGGCACACACTGCAGTGGGGATGGACATACCGGTTTTATACATCGTCCATTGACGAGTGAACGATGACCATTGTTCAGGGGAGCTGCTCGCTCTGACTGTTGGGGGATTCAGCTTAAGCCTTGGAGTAGACCCTGAGGCTGTTGTGTCGGCGGATGCACAGTCTGCGCGTGCAGACTGAGGGCAGTATTGAGACTGGTGGTAAGCTCAACCGGCAAAGACTGGGACTTCCAGGGGACAGGGCAATCGAGTTGGTACATGGACATGATGCTATCTTGACGATGACGAGAACGACATAGATGATATGTCGTTCACCTTCCTTCTATGATGCAGCGGATGACTGAAGATGGATGGTGACTTGTCTTGAGATTAGGCTCGCTGGAACCAGGCTTACAGGCTGCATCCGTTACACTCGACGAATGTCGTTCTCGTCAGTGTCTGAAACAATGGAGATGGATACTATGAATCAGATGCATGAACATAGGGCATGATATGGCATCTGGAACCTATCTAATTAGTTGCTGAGATATTTGGGTTAAATTTTCGAAACTTTTCACGACTTTCTTTTACAATACTCAAATTGTTTTAATAAACATGACATCATTAGTTTCTGAGATATTTGGGTTAAAAATTGCGAAACTTTTCACCGCTTTCTTTTACAATACTGAAATTATTTTAATAAACATGACATAATTAGTTTCTGAGATATTTGGGTTTAAAAGTTTCAAAACCTTTCACCACTTTCTTTTACAATACTGAAATTGTTGAAATAATCATGAAATAATTAGTTTCTGAGACATTTGGGGTTTAAAGTTGCGAAACTTTCCACCGCTCTCTTTTACAATACTGAAATTGTTAAAATAAACATGACATAATTAGTTTCTTTGATATTCGGCGTAAAAGTTTCGAAACTTTTGACCGCTTTCTTTTACAATACTTAAACTGTTTTAATAAACATGACATAATTAGTTTCTTAGATATTTCGATTAAAAGTTTCGAAAGTTTTCACCACTTTCGTTTACAATACTAAAATTTGTTGTAATAAACATGACATAATTAGTTTCTAAGATATTTGGGTTTAAAAGTTGCGAAACTTCTTACCGCTTTCTTTTACAATACAGAAATTGTTGAAATAAACATGACATAATTAGTTCTTTTAGTTTTTTTCTTTTTATTTATTACATTTTCACCCCAAACAAGGCACATTGCCACTTTGGTGTAGGGGGCTACTATCATGGGCAGCAACTACTCGGGCACTATGTTGGGATTTGGGCAGCAAGATGTCGGCTCACGTTACACGTGAACTTCTGTATGTCAGTACAGTTAGGGAAGCAGGGACCTGGAATAGAGTTCCAGAGTTTAGCGGTTCTGGGGAAGAAACTACTGGAGTAGAAAGATCTTTTACATCTAGGGATCTCTACAGTGTGGGGGTGGGATTTAGCTGCCTGTCGGGTTTGTGAAGGGTGTCTACGTTGTGGGGGCACAAGTGTATGCAGTTCGTCAGAGCATTCACCATTAAAGTGCTTGTAGAACAGGCGGAGGATGCAACGTTTCGTCGATGGGACAGAGGCTGAAGCTTAGATGCCAGTTCAGGGCCTATCAGATTGGCGACTCTTTTGAACCTTCTCTAGGAGCGAGAGACTAGCAGCAGATGCACCAGCCACAATGTGACAACAATACTCCATACTAGGGCGAATGGTGGCCTTATAGAGGTACAGGATACTTTCAGGTGTCAGTAGTTTTCTAGCACGGTAGAGAGAGCCTACCTTTTTCGCAGCGGCCCTGGCAATGTTTTCTATATAATTGTTCCAACTCATGTTTCCTGTGAACGTTAGGCCAAGCAGTTTGAAAGATGTACGCTCCGACAGGGAGTCACTGGCCATTGCTGTTGGTGGCAGAGAAGGTTCCTTGTAATTATTGAAGGAAACCAGTTTAGTCTTGGCCGCATTGAATGTGACCATCTATTTATGTCCCCATTCCACTTCAGATTGGAGATCAACCTCTAGTGTTTTTGCCATTTCTTTAGTTATGTGTTCATTAGTTTTCCTGCCATGCCTGTTATAGAGTGTGGCGTCATCAGCATATATACACATCTCAGAGGCAGAGTTGTCAGGGAGGTCATTAATAAATATTAGGAACAATAGAGGTTCAAGGGTAGACCCCTGAGGCACTCCTGCATTTATATCGCACTGTTCAGATGTACGACCGTCGAGGAAAACCTGGATTTTTCTCTTATCTAAGAAGGATTTAATTATGTTAAGTATTCTACCAGTGATACCGTATGATTTAATTTTCCTGAGGAGACCCTCATGCCATACCCTGCCAAAAGCCTAAGATATATCTAGACCTAGTTCTCTGCCCTCCTCCGCTTTGTCCAGTGAATGGTATATACGTTCAGAGATTACAGTGAGGATGTCTGCTGTGGAGAGAAATAAACATGAAATAATTAGTTTGAGATATTTGGGTAAAAACGTTTTAATTGTTGAAATAAACAGGACATAATTAGTTTATGAGATATTTGTGTTCAAAGTTGCGAAACATTTCACCGCTTTCTTTTACAATACTGAAATTGTTGAAATAAACATGACAGAATTAGTTTCTGAGATATTTGGGTAAAAAGTTGCGAAACATTTCAACGCTTTATTTTAAAATACTGAAATTTTTATAATAAACATGACATAATTAGTTTCTGAGACATTTGGATTAAAAGTTGCGTAACTGTTCACCGCTTTCTTTTGCAATACTTAAATTTTTGTAATAAACGTGACATAATTAGTTTCTGAGGTATTTGGATTAAAAGTTGCGAAACTTTTTACCGTTTTCTTTAACAGTACTGAAATGGTTTTAATAAACATGACATTATTAGTTTCTATGATATTTGGATTAAAGTGGCGAAACATTTCACCTGTTTCTTTTATAATACTGAAATTGTTGAAATAAAAATGACATAATTAGTTTCTAAGATATTTGGATAAAAATTTGCGAAACTTTTCACGACTTTCTTTTACAATACTGAAATTGTTGAAATAAACATAACAATTAATTTCTGACATATTTGGGTTTAACATTTGCGAAACTGTTCACCGCTTTCTTTTACAATACTGAAATTGTTGAAATAGACATGACATTATTAGTGTCTTAGATATTTGAATTAAAAGTTGCGAAAGTTTTTAGCGCTTTCTTTTACGATACTGAAATTTTGTAATAAACAATACATAATTAGTTTCTGAGACATTTGGATACATATTTGCGACACTTTTCACTGCTTTTTTTTTTACTAAAATGAAATTGTTGTAATAAACATGACATAATTAGTTACTGAGATATTTCTGTTTAAATGTTGAGAAACGTTTGAATTAAAAATTGCGAAAATTTTCACCGCTTTCCTTTACAATACAGAAATTGTTGTAATAAACATGACATAATTAGTTTCTTAGATATTTCGATTTAAAAGTTACGAAACTTTTCACCGCTTTCTTTTACAATACAGAAATTGTTATAATAAACATGGCATGATTTGTTTCATAGATATTTGTGCTTTAAAGTTTCAACACCTTTCACCGCTTTTTTTTTTTACAATACTGAAATTGTTGACATAAACACGACATAATTATTTTCTGAGATATTTGGTTTCAAATGTTGCGAAATGTTTCACCGCTTTATTTTACAATACTGAAATTGTTGAAATAAACATGACAAAATCAATTTCTTAGATATTTGGATTAAAAGTTGCGAAACTTTTCATAGCCTTCTTTTACAATACTGAAATTGTTTAAATAAACATGGCATAATAAGTGTCTGAGATATTTAGATTAAAAGTTGCAAAATATTTAACCGCTTTCTTTTACAATACCGAATGTTTTGTAATAAACATGACATTATTAATTTCTTAGATATTTGAATAAAAAGTTGCGAAACTTTTCACCGTTTTCTTTTACAATGGTGAAATTGTTGAAATAAACATGACATCATTAGTTTCTTAGATATTTGGGCTTTAAAGTTTTAACTCTTTTCACCGCTTTTTCTTACAATGGTGAAATTGTTGAAATAAACATGACATAATTAGTTTCTGAGATATTTGGTTTTAAAAGTTGCGAAATTTTTCACCGCTTTATTTTACAATACTGAAATTGTTGAAATAAACATGATAAATGAATTTCTTAGATATTTTGATTAACAGTTGCGAAATTATTCACTGCTTTCTTTTACAATACTGAAATTGTTTAAATAAACATGAAAAAATTATTTTCTTAGAAATTTGGATTAAAAGTTGCGAAACATTTCATCGTTGATTTTACAATACTGAAATTGTTGTAATAAACATGACATAATTAGTTTCTTTGATATTTTGATTAAAAGTTGCGAATCTTTTCCGCCTTTTCCTTTACGATACTGAAATTTTGTAATAAGCAAGAGATAATTAGTTTGTGAGACATATGGATAAATATTTGCGAAACTTTGCACCGCTTTCTTTTACAATGCTGAAAGTTTATTGATAAACATTAGATATTTGGATTAAAATTGCGAAAGTTTTCACTGCTTTTTTTTACAATACTGAAATTGTTGTAATAAACAGGGCATAATTAGTTTCTTATATATTTGGATTAAAAGTTGCAAAAACCTTTCACCGCTTATTTTACAATACTGAAATTGTTGTAATAAACAGGGCATAATTAGTTTCTTATATATTTGGATTAAAAGTTGAAAAAACCTTTCACCGCTTTCTTTTACTAAACTTAAATTGTTGTAATAAACATGACATTAGTAGTGTCTTGGAAATTTTAATTAAAATTTGCGAAACTTTTCACCGTTTTTTTTTTTTACAATACTGAAATTGTTGAAAAAAACATGACATAATAAAATTCTGAGATATTTGGTTTTAAAAGTTGCGAAACGTTTTACCGCATTCTTTTACAATACTAAAATTATTGTAATAAACATGACCTAATTAGTGTCTTAGATATTTGGATAAAAAGTTGCGAAACTTTTACCGCTTCTTTTTACAATACTGAACTTGTTGAAATAAACATGGCACAATTAGTTTCCTAGATATTTTGATTAAAAGTTGCGAAACTTTTCACCGTTTTTTTTTACAATACTGACATTGTTGTTATAAACAGGACATAATTAGTTTCTTATATATTTGGATTAAACGATGCAAAAACCTTTCACCACTTTCTTTTACTAAACTGAAACTTTTCTAATAAACATGGCATAATTAGTTTCTAATATATTTCGATTAAAAGTTGCGAAACTTTCCACCGCTCTCTTTTACAATACTGAAATTGTTGAAATGAACAGAACATAATTAGTTTCTTAGATATTTGGGCTTTAAAGTTTCAACACTTTTCACCGCTTCTTCTTACAATGGTGAAATTGTTGAAATGAACATGACATAATTAGATTATGAGATATTTGGTTTTAAATGTTGCGAAACGTTTCACCGATTTATTTTACAATACTGAAATTGTTGAAATAATTATGACATATTATTAGATATTTGGATTAAAAGTTGCGAAACTTTTTACCGCTTTCCTTTAGAATACTGAAATTGTTGAAATAAACATGACATAATTAGTTTCTTAGATATTTGGATTAAAAGTTGCGACAATTTCCACCGCTTTCTTTTATAATACCGAAATTGTTGAAATAAACATAACATAATTAGTTTCTTAAACATTTGGATGAAAAGTTGCGAAACTTTACACCGCTTTCTTTTACAATACTGAAATTGTTGTAACAAACATGACATAATTAGTGTCTTTGATATTCAGATTAAAAGTTTCGAAACTTTCAATCGCTTTCTTTTACGATACTGAAATTTTGTAATAAGCAAGAGATAATTAGTTTCAGAGACATTTGGATAAATATTTGCGACATTTTCACCGCTTTCTTTTACTAAACTGAAATTGTTGTAATAAACATGGCATAATTAGTTTCTTAGATATTTGGATTAAAAGTTGCGAAAGTTTTCACCGCTTTCTTTTACAATACTGAAATTGTTGTAATAAACCTAACATAGTATCTTAGATATTTTGATTAAAAGTTGCGAACCTTTTCACCGCTTTATTTCCCAATACAGAAATTGTTGTATTAAACATGACATAATTACTTTATGAGATATTTTTCAGTTGCTTTCTTTTACAATACATAAATAAACATGAAATAATTTGTTTCTGAAATATTTGGGTTAAAAGTTGCGAAACTTTTCACCACCTTCTTTATATACTGAAATTGTTTTAAAGAAACATGACATAATTAGTTTCTGAGATATGTTGATTAAATTTGCGGAACTTTTCACCGTATTCTTTTACAATAATGAAATTGTTGAAATAAACATGACATAATTAGTTTCTGAGATATTTGGGTTTAAAGTTGCGAAAATTTTCACCGCTTTCTTTCAATATTGAAGTTGTTGAAATAAACATGACATAATTAGTTTCTGAAATATTTGGATTTAAAGTGGCGAAACTTTCACCGCTTTCTTTTACAATACTGAAATTGTTGAAATAAACATGACATAATTAGTTTCTGAGATATTTGGATTAAAAGTCGCGAAAGTTTTCACAGCTTTCTTTCAATATTGAAATTGTTGAAATAAACATGACATAATTAGTTTTTGAAATATTTGGATTAACAGCTGGGAAAGACTTCACCGCTTTCTTTCAATATTAAAATTGTTGAAATAAACACGACATAATTAGTTTCTGAGATATTTGGATTAAAATTTGCGAAACTTTTCACCACTTTCTTTCAATATTAAAATTGTTGAAATAAACATGACATAAATAGTTTTTGAAATATTTGGATTAAAATTTGCGAAACTTTTCACCACTTTCTTTCAAAATGTGAAATTGTTGAAATAAACATGACATAAATAGTTTTTGAAATATTTGGATTAAAATTTGCGAAAGTTTTCACCGCTTTTTTTCAATATTGAAATTGTTGAAATAAACATGACATAATTAGTTTCTTAGATATTTGGATTAAAATTTGCGAGACTGTTCACCGCTTTCTTTCAATATGGAAATTGCTGAAATAAACGTGACATAATTAGTTATTGAGATATTTGTGTTAAAATTTGGGTAACTTTTCACTGCTTTCTTTTGCAATACTGAAATTGTTGAAATAAACATGACATAATAAGTTTCTGAGATATTTGGATTTAAAACCTACGTTGCCTCGACTTCGCAGTTATTTAAGTTCTGATAAACATCCCTTCAGCTGTCCTTTTGGTCATTCGTGAGCATTCGTAAAACCCACCTAGCACACACTTTGCTGCATCCTTGAAATTACAACACCGTTTCCAGTTCACTGACATACACATTTAAATCTCCAGGAATTTCATTCACAGTTATCCGCCGATAAGCCTGGTTTAGTATGTTTAAGGCGCACACTGTTTTCTGGAGTGATAGCTGAGCATGGGCGTCTGGGGCGTGCTTTGTCACTCACATTTCTGTCACCACAGTCACCACTCTGAAATGGACGAACACATTTCTTAAATATGATGACATCAACAGCATAGGCATTGTGAATGTTCAACAGCCGCCGTAAATGTTGATTGGCTCAATTTGTTCTGCATGGATGAAATCAATGACGCCTTTGACGCACGTTTATGACAGGAGGTTGCTTTTCTAGCCTCACACTGTCAATATCTGCAACAGAGAGATGAAACTGTCAGGTTAGTCATCATAACAATGTAATTTGCAATCTCCTCTAATCCATAAGAGGTATCACTTTTGAAGCAGCCATCATATTGTTGCATAGCAGGGGGCTCATATTGGGTACATATATAACGGGTTCATAATACAGACATAACGATAGTGATGATGAGGGAGAGAAGACATTTGACTGTGACAATTCTTGGAGGTTTCATATTAATACAGTCTGGGAGATATATGATGCAACAATTCTTATACACATATAAAGGGGAGGAGATACTTCAATTACGATGGAAGGGCTGTACAAGTTCATTATAGGATGATGATAAACACATCTACCATTTTGTCTGTGATGAATGACGACACGAGACAACAGTTAAAAACATAAATGCTGATTTCTTTATTCATCTGATTAGCCGGTCGATGACGTCAGAAATTCAGCTTGTATGGCTAGGTTGGTCTACTCTTCTCCCTTCTCCTCTCAGGGGCTCCCACTCTCCAACTCTCTATCACCGTCTCTTGACTGATCAACTCGAACTCATCAACTGACTTCTAACTTCGAACCCTTAGATTCCTATATTGAGAAATCTCCCTTGTTTATGACTTCACAAGTGTGGTTTTCAATCGTGACTAATTTTCACGTGGCTTTACATATGTTTGTCTAAACACACTTTTAGCAAACAAAAGAATCCTCAATTCTAATTCTAACCTATTTTTAAACAATATATTTTAATTTGCATTGTCCAATCTTTTAACTGAAATAGTTAATATTCAGATTTCTAAAATAATGGACAATCGACTCTTTTTCCAACGTAAACAATATTTAACTATTTCTAATAGAATTAACAATATTTAATTATTTCTAATAGAATTAACAATATTTAACTATTTCTAATAGAATTAACAATGGACTTGATTTCCAACATTCCATTTCTTTAACACTTGTCTACAGGGTTCGATTCTAGTCTTATCCTAATATCATTTTCAATTATCTAGTATATCTTCTTACTTACATGAGAAGAGACATCCGTTTCATGTGACAGTATACATAATATTTTTATCCAATAATACTTGTTTAATTTTCTAAAGTACACTGTTATGATGACAGAAACCTCCAACGTGAATAAATACAGATAACGTACAACTCAAAGGCCCGAATCCTGCTAATAGATTCCTGTATTTATAGGCGGACAACTATTAATATCGGTGATTAAGCATGTGCAGTAGTCAGTTTAGGAACATGGACAACAGCACATGACCTCTTGCAGTTTCTTGCATTCTTAAACCATGTGACTGCCACGTAGTTGCTATCGTTTTATGTAATTTTAGATGATACCTTACTGTAAATCCCTTTAATTTTTATCATCTTACAAACGTGCCGCGAACTGTTTCGAACTTTTAAAATCCTCGAAGAATCAACAGAACATCGGCAAACTATAAGTAGTCGCAGTCGACTGCGACTCCTTATAGTTTGCCGATATTCTGTTAATTCTTCGGGGATTTTAAAAGTTCGAAACAGTTCGCAGCACGTTTGTAAGATGATAAAAATTAAAGGGATTTACAGTAATGTTGGAATTCATGGTACTGAATTCAAATATACAGTTCTTAAGGCGTGTTTGTCTATTTTCACTTGGATTCGGCGTTCCCAGGAGCTCAAAAGGAGTCACAAATGCCCCCAAATTGCAAAAAATGACACGGTTTACGCCATAATTTTTTCCCCATCTATTAGAGTTTTCTGAAACTTGGCGAAAATGTGAAGCAACGTTGGCTCTTCACACTTCTCACATTCATCATTTCTTCACTATTTTTGTGGCTATGTTGCTTGTATCAAATACCTTATTCTAATTCGGTAACCTGCCATCTCCCTTGAACCGGGTCTTGTCTTTTTAAATAGCTGCAGGTAGTTATAAGTCATCCAGATATTGGGTAGTGGCCCATCCGTTTTCCACAAGAAGAATACAGTTCACGTCTGCTTATTTCAGGTCTTTTCCTCTCGTAAATATCAATTTTCCTGCACTGTCTGGTGTTTTCGTCGTTAGGCCAAATTTGTCAAGTCACCACAGTCGCCACTCTGAAATGGACGAATGTCGTGAACATTCAATAGCCGCCGTAAATGTTGGTCGGTTAAATTTTTTCTGCATGGATGAATTCAATGACGCTTTTGACGCACGTTTATGACAGGCGGTTGCTTTCCAAGAGTCTCACACTGTCAATATCTGAAACAGAGAGACGAAACTTTTAGGTTAGTCATCAAAACAATGTAATTTGCAATCGCCTCCGATACATTCGGACGGGGAAAAATGGAGGTATCACTTTTGAAGCAACCATCGTATATATAATATTTTTCTCCAATGATACTTGTTTAGTTTTCTAAAGAAGTACTCTACTATGACGATAAACATCCAGCGTGCATAAATACAGCTAACGTCCAACTCAAAGGCCCGAATCCTGCTAATAGATTCCTGTGTTTATAGGAGGACAGCGATTAATATCGGTGATTAAGCGTGTGCAGTAGTCAGTTTAGGAACATGGACAACAGCACATGACCTCTTGCAGTTTCTTGCATTCTTAAACCATGTGACTGCCACATAGCTGCTATCGTTTTATGTAATTTTTGATGAAACCTTATTGTAAATCTCTTTAAGTTTTGTCTTCTTACAAACGTGCCGCGAACTGTTTCGAACTTTTAAAATCCCTGAAGAGTCAACAGAATATCGGAAAACTTTATTATAAGCAGTCGCAGTCGGATATGTTTGAATTCTAGGAGTCGGATCGAAATGCTTTTAATTATCGGAGTTGAACCTTATAACTACTGACTTAGAAATCGTGATTAATCATAATCGCAATTAAACATTTTTATTAAAACAAAGAACATAGTTACCTTCCCCTTTTGTTTTCATCGTTTGTGTGTCGCTTTTTAAGCGATGGACAGTTTTTAACGGAGAAAATCGCACTCGAAAAGATGTTTCGAACTTTTAAAATGTCTGAAGAATAAGCAGAACATTGGAAAACTTTAAACAAGGAGTCGGAGTCGGATATTTAGAAATTCTAGGAGTCGGATCGGATGTTTTTAATCATCTGAGTTGAACTTTATAATCACGATTTAAATGAGCTTAATAAAATACACAAACATTCGGCAACACTTCGCTGCTATGAAACTAATGAAGCAATTTATTTAAAAAATGAACCCAGTTACCTTCCCTTTTGTTCTCATCCTCGACGTGTCGCTTTGTAAACGATGAGCGGCGTTTTTAAAGGAGAAAATCGCACTCGAAAAGGAGAAGTCAATTTATTGTTTGCGTTGAAGAGAAGTCTGGTTTTACATATTCAAAAAAAGAAAAAAACTAGCCTTTTTTTTCTTTATTGTTGGACCAGGATTCGAATATCTTACTTCATGAATATTAAACATCGTTTGGAGTCATTTCTGTACGGAAACACTCTTTCGTTCGTTGTTTTTGAAGAGTGTGCTTCAGTGAGTGCATTAAGCACAATTTATTTATGTTTGTAAATAACAATAAACACCCAACCACAAATCTTCAAGCAAAATAGACGAACACAAAGATGGGCAGGAGAAGAGCATCAATAATATAGACACATAAACATTCATTGCACGCATAAACACACACTTGCACGCATAAACATACACTTGCACGCATAAACATACACACTATTAACCAACGATGAGGTATTGTATTTGGTTTTTATTAAATAAAAAATCTAATACAATTTTAACATGGTCTAAAGTGTCCTTAGAACCCTACAGTTCACGCACTTGGTTAACGAAACTGCTGTTCGTATTTCTGTAGTCGCAATGTGGAGTCACATCTCCATCATACGTAAGGATGCGTAAACTGTAATCGGAAATTTCAAATATACTTACGTGGAAATTTCCACGCTTACTTACTTGGAAATGGACCATACAAACATTATTTTACAATGCGTAAGAATGCAATGTAAAATGAATTTCGCATGTTAACACACACACACACACACACACACACACACACACACACACACACACACACACACACACACATATATATGATTAGTTAAAAAAAAAATCCAGCAGATTGCTCAATTAAAAAAAATCCGAAGATATCCGAAAAATAAGAGCGTATTTTGTATTTTGTGTACAGAAAGTTGTGAGATGAGATAAGTCATTAGTACCGTCGGTTTCAATCCCGATAATTAGGACCGTTTTAGATATCTATATCAGCTTTCTTCAGCCAATACTCATTTCAGAGCGCTTGATATGGATATCTAAAACGGCCCTAATTATCGGGATTGAAACCGACGGTACCAATGACTTATCTCATCTAACAACTTTCTGTTCAAAAATACAATATATATATATATATATATATATATATATATATATATATATATATATATATGTAGCAAATATGGTAATTAGTAAAAACTGAAGTGCTCAACATTATTGCAGAGCAAATATATATATATTTTTTTTATTAGCGTTTTATCTTCTTAGTTACATATGTTTCGATTACTGAATCGTATCAACATTATGTGACAACTACATGCATGGATAAATCGTGGTTTTGTAAAGATATAAGATGCTCTCTGGTGTAATTGTTACAATTAATGTTGCTTGTGAATGTTAGGCCGTGGAGCTTAAAAGATGGGGTTTCAGGTGGATTATTATTTGTCATAACAATATTTGGACGAGAAAGATTTTTGTAGTTGTTAAAGGAAAGAAACTTAGTCTTAATAACATTAGATATTACGAAACTACTACAAACAGAAGGTTATTTTCTAGGGTTTCTGTCGGTGCCTTGGATATGTGTACATTCGTTTTCCCCTGATGTCTATTATAGAGTATGGTGCCATCAGCAAAGTACTCATTTCGGACACAATTTTCTCAGGAAGGTCATTTATGAATACTAGGAGTAATAAAGTGTAAGGATCAAACCCTGGTGCACACCATTGTTTTTAAATTATTAAATTACAATTAAATTATTGACAAAACTATTGCGTATATACGGAGGTATACAGAGTAAAACCGAACTTTTGTAAACGATATTGATATGCAAGTTGTCACCGATTGCCATGGATAAAAAACATCTTTATTCAGAATTCATCAGGTCTAACATCCGTAGGTAACATAAATTGTAACTAGTACATATGTAAGGTTACACACGCGTTAACATGTAGACCCCTGGGGCCTAACACGTCGTAGCAGAGTACGTCACCAGGAACACAGGACAAGTAATAACTCAACTCTTTTTTTTGTAACAACGAGATTTATTTCCTCATTTTACCGCCACGCGTGAATCCTCGTTACGGCCGTGTCGTCACTCACGTCTCTAACATGATTGATCTCATTTTTATAGTCTTTTCCTTTTTCCTTACCGTGACGTCATTTCGTACACGGCCCGGTATTTGCTTATGTGTGTTCGTGCTCTGTTACACATATAATACATTGCTAAGTCTGCTGCAAAGAAAGTGTGTTTCCTCTACCGTGCTAGAAAAATACTCATACTTGAGAGTATCTCATATATTTCTGAAAAGCCACCATTTCGCCCATGCATGAAGTATTGCTACCACATCTGCGCTAAGATCTAATAGGGCCCACACTGTCAACTAAGCTCCAATCTCTGTCGTATCGCCGCAACGTTAGGCCCTGTATTTGTTTTACTAATAATTTAATAGTATATACTCTGACGAATTCGTAACACCAGTGTCACCTCGACGTAAATATCCTTGACTAACACGACAAGCAACAAAATCAAATGCCTTCACTTTAAAAATCTTCCGATCCAGAAAAGCATTAGAACTACTAGACTTTGAAATTCCATCTCTGCTTCCTGCTTCTCCAACTGCATTAACTGTTATATAGGGGTTTCATTAAAAGAGAGTCTTATTATAAGTGATGCTTAGAAAGAGTCTTATTAGAGTGTTTGTCGTTGAGAGAGAGAGAGTCTTATTACAAGTGATGTTGTATCTTAGAGAGAGAGAGAGAGAGAGAGAGAGTGAGAGAGAGTGAGAGAGAGATGTTGTTGTAAGAGAGATTGTTCGTGTTATGAAGATTCATATTTATATTAAATGTTCATTACTTAGAAGTGTTGCTATGGAAACTCTTAGAATGAGGAGATAGTGTTCAGACAGTCTTAGTGTAGATATGAGATGTAGAGTTCACATTGTAGATATGAGATGTGTATGTCAAGACATTTTATAACACAGACATATAGACATATAATAACAATTCACTTTACCTTTTGCTGGAATCACAACACAAAGACGACGTTTACAAACACACCTGATGGTTTTATTTCTTCTCACGACCGACCGTGGTTTTCATCATCAAGAATTCAAAGCTTCACATATTAAGTTTCAAAGTGACCGTCTCGCTTCTAGACGTTCGAATGCTCAGACTCTCTCTGAGTTTCTCCTCCTCTTCTATCTCCTTAACTCTAAAGTTTTTCTATCTATTTCTAGAACTTTCTATTTTCCATGACGTCATACACATGTTAAAACATGTGCCTTCTTTCACGTGTTCTGGACATGCGTGTCCAAAACTTTTCCTTTTTTTACAAAAGGAATTTTAACCTATACTCAGTAACCTATATTTCCAATATCTTAAAAACATGTTTATTAAATTATCTTATAGCTGCATTCTTTCAATTAAATTTTTATAACAAAATTGACAGTGCACATTCTTTTCTTGAAATATTTTATCTCTATTCTAAATAATCGTTTGCTTTACATTCCATTTTCTAATTCTCACTCGTAATCTATTTCTAGACCTAAATTACGAGGTTCGAATTTCGCCTGTGCTATTTCATTTTCATTTTAACTAAATCCCTCTATTTTTACAATTACATGAAAAGGGGACAGCCCTTATCATGTAACATCACATGCAGAAATTTAAATGTAATGTGAACAAACATTCCACCTCTTAATTAATTCCCTTTTGAGAGTGTCCACGTAGGCATGCTTCCTGATACACAGTAGCTCATTTGGAATTCCCTGCATGCACATATATTTATGCGAATTAGATATGGAAATAGATGTTTTGCATTTGTAGATTTATATATATACAAGATTTTATATAGCAGTCAACCCTTTTTTATGGTAATAAATTAAAGTAAAAAAACATCAGATTGCCAAAATTCAACAGACCACCCAAGATTTAATTCGTTGCTGCTGCATCGTCTTGAGGACGATTGATATAATTGTTCATCCAACCGAAAAAGTACACCTGAAATATATATATATATATATATATATATATATATATATATATATATATATATATATATATAATTAGCTGTTTTGGAAAAAGAAATTGAGCAGAGTGCCCAATTAAAAGGAAAATCCGAAATATAAGAGCGTATTTATATTTTGTGTACAGAAAGTTGTTAGATGAGACAAGTCATTGGTACCGTCGGTTTCAAGCCTGATAATTAGGACCGTTTAAGATATCCATATCATGCTCTCTTCAGCCAATACTCATCTACTTAATGAAACTGCTCAAACTTTATGTTGAACATCATAAGTTTTATTAGTTAACATTTCAAAGAAAAAAACAAAGTTCTGTATGAGCAGCCTTCCTCTTTAAATTTTTGGTGCCGGGTTCAAATTTACTTACTAGTTGGTGCACTTTTGGCAAATTTTGCAAAGAAGGAAAGCTGCACGGTCTTGTGTGATTGTGTTCGAGTATATTCCAACAAGCAAAATGGCTTTTCTTTCGAAGTGAACGGCATTTCTGAACATGAAAAGAGATAAATGTCAAAGATTACTCATAAAATCTTGAACTGCTTTTATACAAGCTGTTAAAATCTGAGGTTATTTCAGCGAAAATTGCCAAAATTGTTGATCTTCGAAATGACGTAAAATCTTTTGGAACCCCATATATATATATATATATATATATATATATATATATATATATATATATATATATATATATATATATATATATATATATATATATATATAACTACTTCATTTACTCACATAAAATTAATATACGAAAGTATATATTTATGCGTAAACTTTAAGTATTTACTTCAAAAGTGCTCAATACGTAGGTAGAGCTAGTTAGTAAGTTATAAAATATATATGGAACAATGTAAACAACAACAAAATAAACAATAAAAAAGTAAACACCATGACAAAAATAAAACTAACACTAGCAGAAATAATAATAATAATAATAATAATAATAATAATAATAATAATAATAATAATAATAATAATAATAATAAACCAACCCCGGACAAGAACAACCATACTATAGATAAAAATACTAATAACGAACAAGATAAATGCAACTTTAGACACCGCACACTTTGCCCAGTTCAAAATAAATGTCTAACTAAAAGCATAGTTCATCAGGCAACAATATTTGCGAAAGAAAACCCGAATAACAAGAAATATTACATGACTTCCTTAGATTTCAAAACCCGATACTATGACCACAAAAGCACATTCAAAAATAAAAAAAAACACCGTATAAAAGCAACACTAGCGAATAAATACTGGGGACTCAAAGAAAGCGGATATTCGCCGGTAGTCGAATGGAAAATAATAAGACAAGCTACCACGTGTAGGCACCTAGACGACCCATGTAGATTATGCCTTCATGAAAAACTTGCTATCCTGTACTTTAAAGAATCCCAACATTTATTAAACTGTAGAAGAGAAATAGCAAATAACTGTGTTCACAAAATAAAACTTACTCTAGGATAGCGATACAAAATAGTTTTAAAACTAACAAAAACAATAGAAAATAAACAAATAAATAAATTAAATAAACATGAATATACATAAACGATCACACATATATGCATGTATATATATATATATATATGTATGTATATGTGCATATATGTACACATATATATATATTTATATATAAACTAACAATAAAAACACTAACCTAGTTTTAAAACAGATCCTTTGTCCGATAAAATGCATGGCCATTGGCTGATAGGAAGGGGCGCGGTAGATACTAGAAAGCTGATTGGCCAACTAAATCCTCAATAGAAAAGGACCATATAAAAACGATAAACAACCACAGATTTCGCGCATAAGACTCAGGAATCCTAGAGTGGATGAAACGCTGAATATCCAGTGTAACTTAATCGCCATATATATATATATATATATATATATATATATATATATATATATATATATATATATATATATATATACTAGCTGGCAGCCTGGCGTTATCCGGTCGTACAATACACTTTGACATGATATTTTAATTTATGCAGATTGCGTATATATTATTATAGAATCAATTCCCTATTAATTATCATATATTACGAGGAATAATTTGTCCTGTGGAAATAGCTCACAAAATAATAAAAAATAAAAATAATGAGAATGTCATTAATCCAATTTCGTCTGTGTTTGTTTACAATATCACGTCAGTTAATATTTGGGTTTGACGATGAATTCCCTAGAAAAGTTACTTTTGGTTAATGTTTAGTTTTAAAATATGCAAACGGGGAAAAAATGATTTGCGGCGATTTTAAGTGCTACCTCTTGATTTATAATATAATAGACCATGGAGTCATCAGCATATTTTCTGATGACACCATGCTCTATAATAGATACAAGGGTCAAATGAATAAACACGTATTTAAGAAAATGGCTGAAAACTTTGAGGAAGACTTCTAGTCCGTAATAGAATGGGGGGGGGGGTTATAAATGGATGGTAACATTCAATGCTGCCAAAACAAAGCTTCTTTCCTTAAATAAATTTCTCAACCACTGATAGCCAAACTTCTCTGGTTACCGTTCACAGATAGCACGAAATAGAACAACTACATCGAGAGCATTTACAAGGCTGCTGCGAACAAGGCGGGTTCTTTTTACCGTGCTGGGCAGCTACTTGCGCCTGAAAATATCCTATAACACAAGGCCATGAATGGAGTATTTTTTCCGCATTTGGACTGGTGCATCTCCAAGAGAGTGTTAAAAAAAGAGCCGCCAATCTAATAATTCCACACTGTCAACCAAACTCCATCCTCTGTCCGGCCCTGTCGGTGAGGCATTAGAATACGCCGACTGCCCCCTGCAGAGGGTAAAAGTCCCTCAATGGGGGCCCTGGATATGACTATATCCGATGGTGAGGCCCCAGTTTGCGGGCTCTGGGGAGTGTGGAGCCACCCTTTAATTGCCCGGAGTGATAGTACCTGTTAGGGTCCCAACTATGGGTTGAATAGAAACTGACTTGCAAAAAACAAATATATTCTATTAAAAAAATTTTCTTCAAAATCACCGGATTCGGCATTAAATAACCTGAAAAGGGTTGATATGCCGTAAAACAAAAACAACCAACCAACCAACCAACTAACCAACCAACCAACGAACCAACCAACCTCTGTCCCTCTGACGAAATATTAACTCCCTGTGTCTAATTTACAAGTAGTTTAATGAAAAATCCTCTGACATCTTGTACCCCCTCGACGTAAATACACCAACGAACTCGACAAGTAACACCCCCCCCCCTCACCGTATATCCTTAAATGTCGGAAAGCATTCTACTCAAATAGTTTCTTCTCTCGAACTACTAAGCTTTGGAATTTTTTTCCCGGCTCCTTGCTACCCTTACTGTACTGACATGCAGAAGTTCAAGTGTAATGTTAACAGACATTTTTCTGCTCAACTTCCTACATAGTATCCGTACAAATTTTGTCCCAAATAGTAGCCCTTATACCCAAGTGTCACTGTTCCATGTTTGGGGTTAACAAACAGTATATAAACTTGCGTTAATGTGTCCAGTTGAAAAGTAATTAAATGATGAATATCCAAAATGACAATAACCGGCCGCAAGGCCATAAACGTTATATCGTAGTTTGAAACACACGTCGGATAAAACGTACAAATTCGTGAATATATCAAACAATTCCAATGATGTGTCATCCTCTGACCGTAACTGGGCAGAAATCAAGTCTTTCGCCATTCTTTGTATCGCCCGTAAACTTCAACCTCTTATGACTACTTATCATTTTATTCGTTACGTCACAGGATAAGAAAAATAGTCCGAATCATGTAAATCATGCAAATCAACGGTTCTCATCTAAAAAAACCTGAAACCAAAAATTTGTTTATATGTTCATCAGTGTTTCGTATTGTTTCAACAACTTTCTCACGAAAACTAATTTGAAAAATAAAGACACATCCACATCTAAAGCAGCAATATACACCGTCCTATGCAATAATTGCAATCAAATACATATTGGTGAAACTATATGCACACAAACATACAGACACAAACACACACAAGCACACACACGTACATACACAAACACATACACAAACACACATAAACACACACAAACATACACACACGCATACACACACAAGCACACACACACAAAACACACACACGCACACACGCAAACACACACACACACGCACAAAAACGCACACACACACACGCACACGCACACACACAAGCACACACACAAGCAGACACGCACAAACACACACAAACAAACACACACACACGCACAAACACACACATAAGCACACACAAACACACACATACATATACATAATTAGAGCAGTAGAAATTGACGCGATGATTACTTGTAAATTTAGTTGTTTGAATTCGGTTAATTTCGCAAAGCGTCCACTGCGATTTAAAACGGACTCTTTTGCAAAGAGATAGGTAAATGAACGGTTCATTAATTCGCATGCTTCATCTCACCTGATGATAATCGAGGAACATACCGACCAGAATGCGTTAGAAGTTGACGGAGACAAAGCAGTTAATACTCTTAGCAGATACATTAATACATTATTAGGGCACGGAGAACTGAAGTGTATACGTTTCGAAAGAGAACAATAGAAACATCTCTTTTTAATGCCTGCGAGGTCTTCAAGTAATTTTACGCAAACACACACACACACACACACACACACACACACACACACACACATATATGCGATTCATTCAATAAATAAGGTGATTTTATTAGTATTAGGGATTCTAATACAGATTTAAGTTTACCTTTACATTTTTTCCCCATGGAATTAATAACTTTTGCAGATTCAAGAAATACTTTGAGATTTTTTTTTGCGATAAACAAAGATGGCCAACCAAGAAGTATATTCCAGTTTTAAGTTTTGGTTACTGAAGGCTGTAAACCAGTTGAAATTCATAGGGAATTGCAACTGTGTACGGTCCCTCATGTTTCAGCCGAAAAAATGTCTACAAGTAGGCTAAATTGTTTAAAGAAGAACAGTGAAGTGTCGAGGATGAAGGCAGGCCTAGAAAGCCTAACCGGAAGTCTCCTAAGGTGATAAAATCAGTCAACAGCCTCATCTAGTCTGACAGTAGAATAGAAGATAATATTACAAGATGCTGACGTTATCTGTTGGAATAGCACACAAGATTGTCCACAATAATCTTTTCTACTGGAAGGTTAACTGCCGATGGGTGCCAAACATAGTCACTGCAGAACACAAACATAAGAGAATCGATATGTACCAGCTATGTTTCTCCCGCTATGAGAAAGACGGTGATAAGTTTCTGAAGACGTTGGTAACATGTGACGACACATGGGTTTGGCACTATGAGCCTGAGTCCAAACGGCAGTCCATGGAGTGAAAACATAAATACAACAATCACGAAAGAAAGGTAAACTCAACAAACACTAAGGAAATATAAATAGAACAGTCATTAAAAAATATACAACAATCATTAAAGAAAGATAAATACTACAATCAGTAAAGAAAGATAAATACAACAATCATTATATCAATATATAAATACAACAATCATTATAAGAAAGATAAATACAACAATCATTATATCAAGATAAATACTACAACCACTAAAGAAAGATAAATACTACAATCATTAAAAAAAAGATAAATAAAACAATCATTAAATAAGGATAAATATAGCAATCACTAAAATCATTAAAGAATACAAATAGATCAACCATGAAAGAAATATAAATACTATAATCACTAAAGAAAGATAAATACAACAAACACAAAAGCAATATGAATAAAACAATCACTAAAAAGGTACATACAACAATGACTAAAGAAAGATAAATACTACAATCACTACAAAAACATAAACACAACAATCACTAAATAAATCTAAATATAACAATCACTAAAATCAGGTAAATAGAACAATCACTAAAGAAAAATAAATACAACAATCACTCAAGAAATATAAATACTACAATCACTAAAGAAATATAAATACAACAATCACTAAAGAAATATAAATACAACAATCACTAAGTAAATAGGAATACAAATATTACTAAAGAAAGGTTAATACAACAATCATTACAAAAATGTAAATACAGCAATCACTAAAGAAAGATAAATACAACAATCACTAAATAAATCAAAATACAATAGTCACTACAAACATGTAAATACAACAATCTATAAAGAAATATAAATACAACAATCACTAAAGTATGTAAATACAACAATCATTACAAAAATGTAAATACAGCAATCACTAAAGAAAGATAAATACAACAATCACTAACTAAATCAAAATACAATAGTCACTACAAACATGTAAATACAACAATCACTAAAGAAATATAAATACAACAACCACTAAAGCATGTAAATGCAACAATCATTACTAAAATGTAAATACAGCAATCACTAAAGAACGATAAAGACAACAATTACTACAACAACGTTAAAGAATTGTCACTAAAGAAAGTAAATAAAACTCACTAAAGGCAGGTAAATACAGCAATCACAAAAGATAAATAAAACAATCACTACAAAAATGTAAATACAACTATCACATAAGAAAGACTAATACAACATTCACTAAAGAAACGTAAATACAACAATAACTAAAGAAAGGTAAATACAGCACTTACTAAAGAATATAAATACAACAACACTAAAGAGAGGTAAATAGAACAACCACTAAAAGAAGGTAAACACTACAATAATTATAGAAAGGTAAATACGACAATCACTAAAGGTAAATACAACAACCACTAAAGAAAGACTAATACAACAATCACTACAAAAATGTAAATACAACTATCACTAAAAAGGTACATGCAACAATCACAAAATTAAGATAATGACAACAATAACCAAAGAAATTAAATACAACAATCACTACAAAAAATATATAAAAAATCATTAAAGAAAGAAAGTAAAACAATCACTACAAAACTGTAAATACAACTATCACTAAAGAAAAGTAAATACAGCAACTACGTACGAAATATGAATAAAATAATCATTTAAAATTAAAATACAACAATCACTAAAGAAAGGTAAATACAACAATCACTGCAAAAATGTAAATACCAGAATCATTCAAGAAAGGTAAATAAAACACTCTCTACAAAAATGTAAATACAACAATCACTAAAGAAAGATAAATACTGCAATCAGTAAAGAAAGGTAAATACAACAATCACTAAAGCAATGTAAATACAACAGTCACTAAATACAGATAAATGCAAAAAGAAAGGTAAGTACAACAATCCCTACAAAATGTAAATACAACAACCATTATAGAAGGGTGAATACAACAATCACTACAAAAGTGTAAATACAACTATCATTACAAAAATATAAATACAACAATTACTTAAAAAGGTAAGTACAACAATCACTAAAGAATTGTAAATACAACAATCACTAAAGAATGATAAATACAACAATCACTAAACAAAGGTAAATACAACAATCACTACAAAAATTCAAATAAAACAATCACTAAAGGAAAGTAAATTACACAATCACTACAAAAATGTAAATACAATGATCACCAAAGAAAGGTAAATACAATAATAACTATAGAAAAGTAAGCACAACAATAACTAAAGATAGGCAAATAAAATGATCACTACAACAATGCAAATACAACAATCGCTAAAGAAAGGTATGGACTATAATCACTACAAAAATATAAGTACAACCATCACAAAAAGTTAAATACAACAATCACTAAAGAAAGGTTTATATAACAATAACTTGAAAAATATAAATACAAAAAATCACTAAAGAAGGGTAAATACAACAACCACTACAAAGATATAAATACAACAATCACTAAAGAAAGGTAAATACAACAATCACCCCAAAAAAATAAATACAACAATCACTAAAGAAAGGTAAATACAACAATCACTAAAGAAATATAAATAAAACAATCACTAAAGAAAGAGAAATACAACAATCACAAAACCAAATAACTACAACAATCACTAAATAAAATAACTACAACAATCACTAACGAATAACGAAATATAAATACAACAATCACTAAAGAAATATAAATGTGTTACATAAATGAAATACTTCGCAAGTGAAAACAGCTGAAAAAAAACATGATTATATATAAACTTCTAAGGTAAGCTGTTTCTTTCAAAACAATATCTTTCAAAACACAATATCTTCTGAGGTTCTGCTACTGTTCCGGTAACAAATTTCATTCTCCACGAAGGGCTGGGGAAGCTTCTCTTAAATTCAGTCGTTGAACCGTTGATGCACGTCCATGAAAAAAGTAGCGTTCTACACTGATAATTTTTTGTGAACACTACTTGACTGACAACTTCCCGTCTCACATCTAAAAAGGTAATGCCAATGGGAGGTGTAGATTGTTCCGGTTGGTAGGCTTCAGGCAATCAGTGATCAAAAGCAGAGGTTGTTCACTGCTGAGTTTGGCTTTTAGGCATGTGTTGATATCCTAAACTGGACAAACATACTCCACAAAGGAATAGCACAAGACGAAGGCAATACATCTTAATGTGTGTTCTCTGACTACCCACTTGGAATTGATCAGTTTCGTAAAATGTTGTTCCGCTGCCAGACTTTCATTTTTGCCTTCTTTACAAGTTCAAGAACACGCCAACGTAGACCGTTGATACGATTCTCCATTTGTATTTCAGACTACGTGATATTTAGGAGTCGATTGACTCTCTCGATTAGATGGTGTTATAATGAGCAACTTTGCTGCTATTCCACAAAGACTGCATGCATTCCGCTGATTCGTACCTCATCAATCAAGTAGAAATAGGTAAAAATATATGGATGCATATAGATGCTAGAAATCATTGCAAGAGTGAAATAGCTGCAGCCAAAAGAAATCATGCTGAAATAACCAGAAAATACGTAGAGTCGTAAACTATAGGTACCAGCGATTTTTGAAAGGTTTATAATAGTGTAGTGAATAAGACACTCAATAATTCCCCCATTATCCAACAACTAGAAGGTCGCTTGCTTGGCAACCGAGATAGATAAACTACTTGCTTGGCAACCGAGATAGATAAACTACTTGCTTGGCGATTTGCCTCCAACATCTTAGATAAAACAAATAACTCTATCCCAAAATCCCCTATGCAGATTGAAGCAACACGTGAAGATCTAAAAATCACATCTCATGTCTGCGATATCATAAAAAAACTAAAAAAAACTCCAAGACGTGTGGGTCTGATCTCATCTCTGCTATACTAATTAATAAATGCTTAGCTGAGCGACCTCCGATACTTTCCAAACTCTGCAAATGCTTTGCTGAATCTTATATCTCTAATAGCTGGAAAATATCCTCTGTAGTATCAGTGTACAAGAATTCTGATGGAAGAAGTGACCCGCTCAATTATCGCTTTATCTGTCTCCTCCTTTTCGATAAAATCTTTAACTCATTAATCAATCAAGCACTAGTTCACGACCTTACAAAAGCTAATCTTCTCTCAGATCGACAGTAGAATTTAGGCAGTTTATATAGGATCATTTAGTAATGTTATGATTATCTAAATCAACAAAAAAAAAGCCGTTCCTATAGATGGATGAGTAGATGACGTCACATGTCAGAGATGAGAGAAAACAAAGATTTTCAGATGTTGCTTGTGGAAAGGGATACGAGACATCGTTGATAATATAGAAAAAAAAATTGAATGTCGCTAAAAGCGATATAACTGACCTAACATTTATTCACATGTTGCATGTTCGTATATATATATTTATATGTTCGTATATATATATATATATATATATATATATATATATATATATATATATATATAGCGTGTCAGGAGGCGATGAAAAAATCCAATTAAGTGCTCGATCGTGGATGTGAGAGATGAAGATACAATATTTATTACGACACTATATATACATATATATCAAGGTCGTACCAGTGGTTTCATTGCGCTGAATCAACTATAAGCACTGGTACGACCTTGAAATATGTATATATAGTGTCGTAATAAATATTGTATATATATATATATATATATATATATATATATATATATATATATATATATATATACAGACTGAAGACTTAAAGGCAACTTTGCAACTTGGTTCGAATTCTTCAACCGCCAGCAATTAGAGTTAACATATGCTCATACGCCTATCGTCCGAACGAAGCGACTCCAAATCTGAAAAGTCTTGAAATCTAATGATGATGTACGACGAAGATCAAGTACAAAAGACTGATCCGGACAAATGAACATTACTCGGACCTACAATAGATTAAGGCCGATTTCATATTCAAGACGAGAATGTTGTAAGGAGGTGACACTTGGCCACGAGAGTCCTAATACTCCCTAAGTGTTGATGTGGCAACAAGGAAAAAAAAATAATGACAAAAACAAACTGATCTTCAAATTCACACATTTCGTAAAAAAACGCACCTCTTATTCCAGCGCGATCATAGTTATTACTTAACAAAATGATGGCGTTCGTAACGGATAGCTCTCGTTATAGCTTCTCCACTGGCAACACTTGTCTCAGATATAAAAAATTATGCTAATGAAGAGATGCAGGTTTTTAGGTTTGTAGAAGTTAGGTAGCCAGTGATCAAGCGATAAGTATTTTCCAATGCCGAGTTTAGCATTTTGGCATATGTTGATCTCTACCAAACACGACAAGCATACTCCTCAGAAGAATTGCACAATACCAAGGTATTACATGTTAATATGTGTGCTGTATTCCACCCCCCCTAGGAATCGATCACTTTACGTAGTATGTTGTTCCAGGGTCTGACTCCCGTTTTTGTCTTCTCTATAGGTGGCCCGAATGAGAGAGTGCGGTTCAAGGTTATGTCGTGTTAGACAGGGTTAGCGCGATTCTCAATTGGTGTATCAGATTACATAATATTTAGGGGTCGACTTGTTTTCAAGTAAATCGTTTCCAATTGCTATTGTATTCTAACATTAGAAAACCTCCAACATGTTAATATAAAACATATATAATATAAATCTCACCTGTCTGTTTAAATGTATCTATGCATGTATGTGTGTTTGCCTAAAATTTTCGACAGAGGCGACGGATTTTCACGAGATCGGTATAGTTTTGAAGCACAACCCTTTGGACAATAAATATAAAAATTTTGGCTAAAAACATCAATTCCTCCACCGTAAATCGGCACTTTTCTACGATGAGGGGTCGCTTTTTTCGCTGATATTTTCGAAAGTCATCCTTTCTTTTCGATTAATTTAAACCTTCGTCGCGTCCAGTTTGGCGATGGACGCAACAGCAAAGACGCCACGTCCTTTTCTTCCTTCGCGGTACGTGTTCGAGCCTGCATTCCTACTACCCTTTTTTTGCTCAACACACACCTACGAACACCCGGGCAACGCCGGGTACACGGGCTAGTCTATTAAATAAATCTCATCTTTCTGTATAAATGTATGTATGCATATATGTCTGCCTAAAACTTTCGACATAAGTGATTCATTTTCACGAGATCGGTATCGTTTTGAAGCCCTACCCTACGGACGATAAATATCGAAGAATTAACTAAAAACATCAATTCCTTCACCCTAAACTCGGCACTTTTCTACAACGAGGGGTCGCTTTTTTCGCCGATATTTTCGAAATCATCCCCTCTTTTCGATTGACTAGCCTTAATTTAAACCTTCGCAACATCCGGTTTGGTGATGGACGTAATCAAAATGAGGAATAAATTCGTTGTTTCATAATCGTGCTGTTACAAGAAAAGTGCAGTATTACAGTTGCTAAGCAGCGTATGATAATTCATAAGTATTTAATATGATAATTCATCAGTATTTAATATACTAAACGGATCAGGACTGTTTAGACGTCATGTTGCCCAGCAGCAATAAATTCAATGTTAAATATATATATATATATATATATATATATATATATATATATATATATATATATATATATATATATATATATATAAGCTACACAAGAAACTTGATTTTGCTTGTGAACAAGTAATAATACAATATTAAATTTACTAAGTGGTATATGTTAATCAGCATGTTACCAGATAAAACCCCAAATCCACAAACTTTAATTAGAACGAGTTGTTATTCACACACAACAGTTCCCCCCATAGCGTATGGCCGAGTGTTTCAACTATTTAAATATGAATATAAATCTATTTTAGGTTCATGAAAGAATATTCATGGCGTTTATAGATATGTGTTATTTGAATCTAAACTACGAGTTTAGTTGTAACCAATTAAACGGAAAAACCATTTACAAGTGAAACGGACATCAGTGCAAACGTAAATATAGCATTTAGCCATAAAGAATCTGATATTTTATAGAAATGATTTCTTCAAAAGGATCCGGCTTTCAATGAAATTTATGTACAATCATTAAGGTGTTACTGTCCTTGAAAGTGTGCAAAGCTGTCAGATAATGTAGAAAAAAGAACTAAAAAAAATGAATAAGCAACTGAGAATTTTTTGTGGGAGAAATCTGCCTGGGTTCTCCGTAAATGATATACGATACAGAGTTAATTTGAAAGTCTATTTTTTTAAATTTAGTTATATCTAAGCACTACCAAAACGGAAGGAGGAAGTAAATATTTTATGACAGAGTCCCTCTTTATAAATATACCAAAAATCAAGTGATTATCCTATCAATACGAAGTTTTCACCAATTATTAAGTAGAAAATGAACTTTATAATGGTGTACGTTTTTATAATCGATATTTATATATATTTTTTGCCCGCATCCCTTTATTTGTGTGTACAGATATGCTTAAAATAATTAGCCGAAACTGAGCAAAAGATATTATATTGTGAGGAGGCTGAGGATTGTAAATAAAACAAAAAAAAACAAACAAAGAAAAACTGCGCACGTATCAGATCTTAAGGTTGAAAATCCGAATTTTAAATGTGCTTTATTTTTCATTTTTTTGTGTTTTTAAATTGAGAAATTCGTTGAATCTGTTAATAATAAGTATTATCTTTCAGATGATATATATATATATATATATATATATATATATATATATATATATATATATTGACAAAATCTGGCATGAAGAGCTCTTAATGAAAATTAAATCATACAGTATTACTGGACAAGTACTAAATATAATTAGATCCTTCTTAGACAAGGGGCCAATCCAGGAATTGTTATCCTACACTGATGATTACGTAAGCATGAACACTAGTACCTGCAGGTATAAAAGATTAGCTATTATTTCATTATAATATATATATATATAATCTGAGAGATAATATGTATATATATATATATATATATATAATCTGAAAGATAATACTTATTAACATGTTCAACGAATTTCTCAGTAGTGTTTTTCACAAAAATAATTAATATATATATATATATATATATATATATATATATATATATATATATATATTCATTATTTTTGAGAAAACAGTACTTTTAAATCTTTGAAAACTAAATGAATGGTTTTTTTAGTAAGCCCAATATTACTAATATTAAATAGGAAATGCTTTGCAGAATCGATACCAAGAAAGAAAACATAGATAAATAACTGCGTATTTTTGCTAAAAATACGATATTTTCTTTCGGCAATTTTTCTATTCCAGTTTTTACAACCAGTCCTTTTACTTTTTAAAGTTTAATCTTTACCATATTACTTTTCATGCTCGCATTTTTCTATGTAATTCATGATCTTTCCAGGCTTTGCTTTGAAATGATATTTTCTTTTTTGTGTTCAATATTATACACATTGTCAACAACCATAAAAAAATTATAACCAACTTCTTAAATTGACTAAATAAAAACATCAAATAAAAGTAAATAAACAAAAGAACGGACAAAAAGAGAGGAACAGAATTAACGGGCGACGTCGTAAGCGAAAAATTATCAGCCCTAGCACGGCAAAGAGCATCACTTTTATTAACTCTCTCTATATAACCCAGATAAGATGGTATACAAGCGACATTCCTGCCATTATTTATGAAAGTGCCAACGACGAAAAAGTTGCAATGTTAATCAACAGCCAATAAGAAGAAATCATCTCTAAAACGTCAATGTTGAAAAAATTTCTATGGTAACCAACAGCCAATCAGAAGAAACCGTCTCTCACCTTCCTTATTTATTCTGAAAACTTTTGAATGCCAGTAATTTTATTATAACTTTTGTTTGAGTGAACGAAAATTGAAAATTTTATTTCAAAATATAGCTGAGAAGGTGACTTATGAGCTGTAAAAATTGTTTTAAATTTGGTCGCAAAATGAGTGAGCTGTGAAGCCTTAAAGCAGTTATAAATGAGTAAAACTCACACTTAAACATATATGCAAACACGGAAGTTTTGATTGATAATTGTTATAGCAATGGATGCACTTGGCCAGAAAACCTAGAAAAAAAAACAAACAAAAAAAAAAACGTCGTGGCAGTTTTTTTTATGGACTTTATTTTCTGTCTTGCCAATAAAATTTCCGTTCTCGTTAATCAGTCTGGAAACGTTGAGCTTTGCTTGTACCAGATGGGTGACCATTTGGGAATTCCAGGCGCTGTATGTACTCTACGCTTATGTCAACATTGTTTTCAGTCGTCAACCTCCACTTAAACTGGCATTTAAAAACGCCGACCCAGGAGAGGTGTGGTTCGAATTGCGCAACACTTGCCACAAAAACTCCACGCGCAGGCCCCGTTACAGTGGTTATCCATATTCTGTCAAAACTGAAGGAAGCTAGCATGTATGTATGTATGTATGTATGTATGTATGTATGTATGTATGTCAGGTCATGTCATGTGCTACTGGTACCATGTAACCCAGTACTACCTGCCTCATGGTCGGGTCACTGGCGACTAAACTGGTTCCCCCACCAGACTTTTTTGATGAGGAGGGCGGCTAGTCTCCCTGAAGGATTAAAAACAAGACCTTCCAAAGGGCGAATGAACTCTTTTTCTGGGTCAACGGCCAACTAGCACCGTGTATATTTGTGTGTGTGTATATGTGTATTGGGGTGGAGAGGGCTCCCGTAAGCCGTGGTGAAGGCAGCCTTTCTAGGAGAAGCAAATCTCTGATTTAAAAAACCATAAAGCGGAAGACCATTACCCGCATTAAGCTGGTCTGCAGTTTAATTTGTTGCTGACTATCTTGCTCTTGCTTGTTGCTGGATCTCAACATTTTGAACCGAGAGAGAGACTTAGCTGTCGTACAAAGCTAAGACTCTGTAACATCATCTTTGTATATATACTCCCTCAGGTATTTGGGCTCATGGATTTTAAATGTCTGAGGGAGTGGCCCTCGTCTGACAAGACGTTGAAATCATCATGTATGTATGTATGTATGTATGTATGTATGTATGTATGTATGTATCTATCTACCTTTTGATTATTCGTCTATATTAACGCTCTGGATTCATTATCAGACAGATGTAATCTTATACCGCTAGGCAAAACTAAATTGTTCATTCTGATTGGTTAATAAAATAAGACACGATACGATAAATCAAAACATAAATTTAAACGTTTTATTACATTTTTTTTATAAATAAAAAATGCATTTTTCAATGTTCATTGCCAAGTCAGGGAGTAAATTAAGACTTGTTAGTCAGCGTAATATGATTTCCATTAGATTAAGTAATAAGTACAATTTCCAGTTCACAGAATAAATAAAATAATTCAATGTTAATAGTTTTTGAAAAGTTCATTATAATGGAAATGAAGAAAGAACATCGAAATGAATAGATTACTATATCGGCGTTTCTTATTAAGAATGCAAATTGCATGTTAGCAATGAAAGGAATATAAAGATATTGAGAGAATCATCTCGCAGTAAAGAGAAAAATGATCAGTTAATAAGTATCTATTTTTGTTATCAAGCAATAATGTAGCATTTCTCTACAAATGACTTCACTATTTAGTAATCTAATAAACATTTACAAAGAGTATTCTCAAGCTTTCTATTTAAAAATCTTTTCTCCGTGTACTGCTACGAATTTTCTCCCTGACCCCTGTTTCCACAACTGTATTAACTTGCAGAAATGTAGATACAATGTGAATAACCGTCTTGCTGCACAACTCCCCATTTATGACTTTCATATTAATTTGGCTCCTAATCACAGTAGCTGTTTACGCCATTGTTTTGTTGAAATAAAATTAAAAGACAGACAGATAGAAAATAGATAGAAAGATAGATAGATAGATAGATAGATAGATAAATAGACAGGCAAATATATGCGCCTGGAGTCAAATGATGTCTGCTAGTACATAATTCTTTATAACATTCATAAAATAAAGAAGAATGCTTAACAAAATAATATTTTTATGTAGTCAGACATTCACATAATCCCAATTATTTTCTTTATTCATGTTGATAATTGTTTTTATGTAAACACACACACACACACACACACACACACACACACACACACACACACACACACACACACACACACGTAGTAACTAAATATCATTTGGATTCATCGAACTGCTGTTCTCATCATGATAGATGATTTCTTTGATTTTCCTTTCAGATATGGTCAGCCATACCCGATACTTCAATCTCTCCATGTATTACAGCTTTTCGATGTTCTTCTAACCATACTTTTAGTGGATAACATGTGTTTGGTTTTCCACATTTACATGAGATCTATCATTATAGGAAGAATAAAAAATTGTAGACAAAGAATAACTGTAGCGAGTAAGGCGACTTAAATAAGCAGCACATATGCTGGGCATCAATCGATTACTAAGTAGACCTAGTATAGAATTTAACACCATATGGGAACCGTTAATTATAAATAATAGATAATATGTACAATGAACAATAAATAAATAATAATAATATATATGTACCTGGCGTTGCTGGTATTTAATACCAGCAACGCCAGGTACATATATATTATTATTATTTATTTAGGTAACGTTAAATTCCTTAAAAAAATGGAACTAAAAAAAAAACAAAAAAACAGAACGAAACTGAGATATGTGCATGCGAGTATGACGCCTTTTCTAAACAGTTCACTTCTTGTAAGTAAACAAAATACCCAAGATAAGATCGAACCAAAACACGTGAGTCAAATACGATAATCATTAGTCCAGTTTGACACGATCTTCAGAAAGCGTTTTCAAATCTATTAATTATTAACATAATATAAACGATTCGCGCATGCGCAGTCATGAAATACTTGACAAACAAATAAAAATACCCCAAGTACCAATTTTTCATT
Source organism: Euprymna scolopes (assembly GCF_053919585.1). Classification (NCBI taxonomy): domain Eukaryota; kingdom Metazoa; phylum Mollusca; class Cephalopoda; order Sepiida; family Sepiolidae; genus Euprymna; species Euprymna scolopes. The sequence continues at coordinate 135,568,981 of NC_136491.1, read as the reverse complement.
TTTGACCACTTAACAGTCCCCTTCCCGGATTAAAAGCGATTAAAAATTTTCCACGTGTCTAGATACACTATATACCAGATTCCTAGTCTGTAGATAAAAAATTCGTTGAGTATTTGTTGAGAAGTACCCTCACACATAATTCTCACTCTTATAGATATATTAGAAGGTGTACCCGACGTTGCCCGCTATTAATTCAATTGATATTTCAAGTGATATTTTAGTCAGGTCAAAACCCCGATTTAAACCCAATCGATAATATTTGGTCCATAATATCTCGTGCATTGGCCGGAAGAAATTTTGAGAACAATGATAAACCGTACAAAGCTGTGCAAAGCGAATGGAATAGCATCTCCTCTTCACAGTGTTTCACTTTGGTTGAGAGCATGTCTAAAAGGATTGATCTTATGAAGGAATTAAAAGGGAATGCGATTTCATCCTAAGCATTTATTAAAGTAAATGTCTTGTTCTGTATAATTAGTCTACTTTAAGTTTCCTTGTTCAATCATTCTTTGTTCACTATAACTTTTAGTGCAATAAAATGTTTTAAGTTTTCATATCAGTTTAGCTTCTCTTAATTTGCTTAGCCTGTCTACTGATTTTATTTTATTTTATTAACAATTTGAAGTAATTTTGGAGTGAATTTGAAGTTCATGTTCGATAATTATAAAAATATTTAATATATTAAATTATATGTTTATTAATAAACAGATCCACCGGACCTATATAATATTTTTTTTTTACCGGACTCATTATATAAACAAAGAAAAATTCTAAAGGAAAATACCTACTTCGGACTGTTACCATGTAATGTGGATTATTGAAAATACAGAGTGGATCACTTTGCTATCAAAGACATTCACTTCTAATTTTACCATGCAATGTGGATGTGAATTTTTATATCCTTTTCATTAAATTCCATTTCTATTTTAATTGTGATTTTCCATATCTCACTAACTTTAGCAAATAAGGTGTAAACCATTATAATTATTTGCTAATATTCTCTCCTCTGAAGAGATGGTAGATATCCAAATCCTATAGCATAAGGAGTTATAATATTTCAAATGTATTCTTTGTCTTACATAGAATAATAAAAATCTTTTGATTAGAAATTTAAACATTTCACGTCATAAATTTTTAAAGTTTATTGAATGACTAAAATTTTTATTTATTTGCTCTATCATGTATATCGAGCAATTTTTATTTAGATGGGATAATACTTATAGAATATTACTGCCAGTAATATTTTGTAAGACCTATAATCACAGGTTTCCGTACCAGTTGATTGTTAGATAATTTTACTCTGAAGTACACACACACACACACACACACACACACACACACACACACACACACACACACACACAGAGACATATATATATATATATATATATATATATATATCTGTCTACTTGTTTGTCTGTCTGTCTGTCTGTCTGTCTCTGTATACACACATATATATATGTGTGTGTATACATATAATATAATATCTCTGTATACACACACATATATATGTGTGTGTGTATACAGAGAAAGAGAGAGAGAAAGGGAGAGAGGGAGAGAGAGAGAGACAGACAGACAAACACAGACTGACTGATAGATAGATAAACGGATTGTTTCAGGTCATCTCATAAAAAACTCCATAGTAATTGTTTCAAAGCAATTTATTCCAACACTACACGTTATACAGAAATTGTAATATCGATAGATTTTAAGATTTTGTTGGTAGAAAAATCTTTAAATTGAAGTTTTGATACAACAACGTGCCAATTAATTTGAAAGACGCTTCAAATGCGTCCTATTATGATGAATGATCTTATGCATCAATGACCCAAAAGTTTTATTTATCTGTTGCAGATATTGACGGTGTGAGAGCAACCCCACTCAGAAGAAGAGATGTGTGACTGAATTCCCGGAAAAGGCGCATTTAGAATAGTGGTGACTATGTAGAAAAATAAATTCTGAACCACACGCACATAAACACACATACATATACATAGTAAGTTATAAAAATATATATGGCAATTAAGCTACACAAATTATTCAGCGTTTCATTCTCGTGAGAATTCGTCAGGCTTATGCAAAGAGTTGTGGTTACCGCGCGTTTTTATGTACGCACATGCTATTGCATTTTTAGTCAGCCAATCAGCTTCCTAGTTTCCACCGCGCTCATCCTGATCAGCACATGGGCGGGCACTTTCAGGACAAAGGTACAGTTGACCGTAGGTTTATCCCTTCCTTTGTGTGTGTTTTTCATGGAGAGAAGTTATATATATATATATATATATATATATATATATATATATATATATATATATATATATACAGAGAGAGAGAGAGAGAGAGAGAGAGAGAGAGAGAGAGAGAGAGAGAGAGAGAGAGATATAGATATATAAAATTTCTTAGCTCAATTCCTAATACCTACTCAAACCATGTTATCCTGAACCTAAACTAACATAAAGTTAAAAAAATAAATGGAAAAACCTAAGGTAAAAGTCTTAATCCGCACTAACGCTTTTCTAACAAGCCTCCCCACAAAACTGCTTCCACTCCATGCCCCTAAATCACTTTGAGGAGTATAACTATTCATTAGATAAATAACCTCTACAAACTAACCCTGTAACATTAACTAACCACGCGGGGTCGCAGAAATACCTGGATTAGGACCCAGGCGCGGAGCAAACCCTCTCAGGGCTGATGGACCCAGTAGATCTTCCCAGATCACCCGTCTAGGAGAAGGAAAACTCTAAAACTAAACCAAAGGGGAGGGAGGCCATTCCAGTCTTGGACGACAACCTTCCTAGAGCTGGTGACTCAAACAAATTATCGGTCTGCAAACCTAAATTGCTTAAGGAGTAGATAGGCTCTGTCTATCGCCGGCTTCCATACTCATTCTTTGCCTATTAGTCAGGCGCAGAGACACTATCACAAGTGAATCGACAAAACACTTAGTGGTAGATCTTGTTTCTTGTCTAGGGCATTGAATGCCGTTCCCCCACTCCCAACACACCCCACCCCTCATAACTGGGCACTTGGGAGTGCTTGAGTACCACGCATGCCTGTGCAACTAGATTGGGGTGATCTTCTTCTGATGGGCTGAGGGTACCGGATTGATAGTTCCTGACTGCTGTTTCCGACTGGTAGTACAGGTGCCCTAACTCTTTGGTAGCGCTTAGAGCGGCTGATCCATCAACAGTTGTATAATATCGGGATGTTTGTAGTGCCATGTCGCGCATGGAAAGGGACCCTGCACTCATACCCGATGGGCTTTCCCGAGGTCACAGTCCTAGTTGAAGAAAGGTCAGCTGATGGTCTACTTGTGTTGCATGTCTGATACCCTGCATAACCTCTTGTTCAGCCCCCCCACCTAACTGAAACTCTTTAAAAACATGATGACAGTACAATAAAAAAATAAGATTAAACCAGGCCTAGATACAAACAAATCCAACTTGCCTCCTCCTTGAGGCTTGCGTTCACTAACATCCGTGAGCTAAGAACTAATTTAGCTGATGTTGAAGCATTTATCCTAACAAATACCCCGGATATCTTAGCACTAAGCGAGATTAACCTAGACTCCTCCATCCCCTCTAACTACTTTAACATGCCTGGCTATCTCCCACTCTTCCGTAAGGACTCTGACAGACATATGCACGGACTTGGAGTCTACATTCGTAACACCCTCCCCTTGACTAGAGAAACAAACCTAGAAACAGACGATCAAGTCTTTATGTGCTGTAGACTAAACATACAACACAACATTAGCTACTTTTATTTTCTCTACCGCTCTCCCTCGACCCAGGACTGCACCATAATAAACAAAGTCTCTGACAACATAGACACAGCACTCTCCCTCGACACTAGCGCATAAGTACATGTATTTGGTGACTTTAATGTTCACCACAAAAACTGGCTTGGATTCTCTATCACACAGATGTAGCGGGCAGCACAATACATAGTTTTGTTATATCTCACTCCCTATCACAAATGGTTACGTTTCCAACCCGTTTCCCTGACCAGCAAGAACAACACGCATCACTTCTAGATCTGTTTCTGACTACAATTCCCGAGGATTGTACAACAAATGCTAACAACCCACTCGGGAACGCTGACCATGCAGTGATAATGGTAGAAATCGCCCTAAATTCTAGACCAAAAATTGAAGAGCCAGTGCTCAAAACAACCAGAAAAGAGCTGACTGGGAAGCCATCAGAGATCTTATCAGAGATGCCCCTTGGGGGAATATTTTTTCTCTTCCTGCTGAACAGTGCGCAAATGAAACCACTGAATGGTTCAAAACAGCAATGAAAGCACATGTTCCCATGCGGAAATTTTATAGCAAGCCCCACTCTCCCCAATGGTTTACTTCGATTTGCGCAACTGCCATTGCTCAAAGGCAGCATGCATACCGCAGATTTAACCGACATGAGTCCAGTTCAAACAAACAGAAGTATATAGAAGCTAGAAGTAACGTTAAGAAAGAAATAGCGATAGCTAAGAGAGAATTTACTGAAACCACTAAAAAACGCACCGAAGCACAAAAATTAAGAAATCGTGACTTCTAGAATATCTACAACAGTGTAGTAAATAATGGGCAATCAACAATTCCCCCGCTAACCAACAATCACGAGGTTGTTTGCTCAGCAACTGACAAGGCTAATATGCTTGCCAGCCGGTTTGCCTCGAACTCCACACTGGACCCTTCCAACCACCGCCTGCCTGACTTTCCTTTGCGGACAGACGCCACGCTAGACGATCTAAAAATCACCCCTGCTTAGGTACATGCTATCATAAAAAACCTTGACACTTCAAAAGCATGTGGACCTGATATCATCCCAGCTGTGCTATTAAAAAAGTGCTCAGCCGAAGTAGTTCCAGTTCCCTCCAAACTCTACAACAAATGCCTTAATGAATCATACTTTACGGGCTGTTGGAAAACCGTTTCTGTGGTACCAATATTCAAGAATTCTGGCGAAAGAACTGACCCATCAAATTATCGCTCCATTAGCCTCCTCCCACTTTTCGCCAAAATATTTGAGACCATAATTAACCATGCTCTAGTCCAGCACCTTACAGATGCTAAACTTCTGACTGACAAACAATATGGATCTAGACAAGCCCGTTCCACAGATGACACCCTCACTGTAATCTCTGAACGTATATACCATTCACTGGACAAAGCGGGGGAGGGCAGAGCGGTAGCTCTAGATATATCTAAGGCTTTTGACAGGGTATGGCACAAGGGTCTCCCCAGGAAAATTAAATCATACGGTATCACTGGTAGAATACTTAACATAATTAAATCCTTCTTAGATAAGAGAAAATCCAGGTTGTCCTCGACGGTCGTACATCTAAACAGTGTGATATAAATGCAGGAGTGTCTCAGGGGTCTATCCTTGGACCTCTATTGTTCCTAATATTTATTAATGACCTCCCCGACAAAACTGCCCCTGAGATGGGTATATATATATATATATATATATATATATATATATATATATATATATATATGTATGTGTGTGTGTGTGTGTGTGTGTGTGTGTGTGTGTGTGTGTGTGTGTATTAATCCTTGTTTATGGTATGATGAGCATTGTGTTTCTATTTTTTATTCGAAATATGAATCTAAGATTCCTATCGGACAAAAATTTTTTGAAAAATTTTTGTATGCATGTGTTTCATTTTACTTCAGTCGAGGTTCCCAGAAACCAAGGAGTAACACTTGATTTTTATACATAGACGTATGTATAGAAATAAAATGTATGCACTCTTTAAATGTACATAAATTCAACATTTGGTTTAAATAATTTTTTATGTGTAAATAATAGTTAAAGTAAGACTTAACCACGAGAAAAAATCATTCTTAATTTCTATTGGAAGACCAAGAACATAAATGAAGTGCAAAGACTCACAACTATTTGTTTGTGAGATAAGTTTGAGTAAGAAAGAACAGTTAAACGAACAGTTAAAAGTTGTCCATAAGGATCACCCTGGAAGACTACGATCATCAACTAGTCTAACAAAAGCAAGAGGAGTAATTGAGAGGTTTCACCAATTGACTAAAAATATGTTCGGCAAACAGCTCGCAAGACAGAAGTTCCAAAATTTTGGATTCAATAAGTGAGCATTGTTAACTGTGTATGGACCACAATGGCCACCAAATTGAACACTTTCGATAATTGACTGGTTTTTATATTTGTTCACCGTATTTTAATTCATAAAACTTTTCTTTAGTATAATGAATTTTGATTTTATGATTATTTAAAGAGTGTATACATTTTATTGTGACACTCTGTATGTACATCTATATATATGCATAGATATATGTGTATCAATATACAAAAATTCCATTATTTCATTAAACTTCATCAAACGTTGAGGCAGTAAAGAATTTAAGAACAACAATTTTCATCTCCTTAATTTTCCAATTAATTATAATATATCTTTCTTGTAGTGTCTTAGTCCTACTAGATTCCAGGACAAGAATTTATTTGGTCTGGTTGAGTATTCAACTAAGTGCTATTACTTGAGGTACCATCACTTGAAAAAAGTGCACAATTCCTTGAATAATATATGGTTTGTATCATCATGCCTAGTTGTCTTGACAAACCCCTTTACAGAGAAGCCGAAAACACTCGAGATATGGTTGTATCTATGTGTATTATACACATATACTAACGTCAGCAGGTCAGAATCACTCGAAACACTGCAAATATGAACATGAGCTTGAAACAACAAAAAGCAATACAGACCGTCACAAACAGCTATCTAGGCAATTATAAGGTCTCTAAGTTGGTATAGTATCTAGACAGAGGAGGCCATCTTCCTAGGAATTGCCACGTCACTTCGGGGCGTAAAACGAATTATACACATGTAACATTACACACGTTTACACAGCGTTAACATGTAAACACCATAGACCCAGCAGGTTGTGGCAGAATACGTCACAAGGAACATAAGGCCAGTAATAACTCGACTCCTTTTTTGTTGCAACAACGACATTTATTTCCAGGTACGTCCCGAATAATAAGCAGTGATCGTGCTTTTTCTCTTTGATCTCTGTTTTCTCCAACTTCGTTTTGAACGTGCTCTCAAATGTGCTCCTCTGCCATATGCACGCCTTTGTTTTATAGTATTTTTCTTTTTCCCTACCGTGACGTCATTTCGCAGACAGCTCGGCATTGGCATACGCACCATACTCTGTTAGACACATTGGTCTTCGCTTTAGAAGTGATGGATTTATAGTCTGATGCCTAACAGTGCTCTCATTCTCGTGGAAGTGTCGATGAAACTATACAAATATGTTTTATTTCCATAGGGTGTGTACTTTTTGGGGAGCTGGATTTGTGCCTAACTTTGCCCTCATGGGGAGACAAGCAAGTTGGACACATATACACTTCCTCTTATTCTCTCACTCAAGAAAATAACAGGCGTTAGATGTCTGTATCTGCGCACATGTTTGCGTGTGTGCACGCTCGTTTGTGTATGTATGTATGTATGTATGTATGTATGTGTGTGTATATGCGTGCGTGTGTGTGTATGTGTGTGTGGTCGATGTTTGATGTGACACAATTTTATTTGCCAAAATATGCAGCGGAGCGAAACTAATTCTTCATCTTCGCGTGAAACATCTCCACCCATTATATACCCCCTCACTTACCCCAGTAAAATTACACACACACACACACACACACACACACACACACACACACACACACACACACACACACACACATGTATGTATGTATGTATGTATGTGTGCTTGTAATAAAATATGACTTTTCGCAATCGTAAGAAGCAAATGTCGAAATATATATATATATATATATATATATATATATATATATATATATATACTTTTTTGACTTGATGAAAATTACCTAAAGTCCCGGTGAAGGCAGGCGTAAAATCTGTTTCTGCCGATTGAAACCGGTTCTATGGATCAGCTCGGGCGTGATGATCCGACGGACGATTGGAAGCGAACCATGCAGCCAGACATCAAAGGAAGTTACGTTCGAAGGAAGAAAGCGAACTCACCGGCCCAAAGAATTAATTTACATATATTAAAGAAACAAAACAACAACAACAATAACAACAACAAATTTACTTTCTTCACTTGCGTACAGCTGGCTTGGTAGACTCACAACGGTTTATTCAGAGTAAGCGTTTTGTGTGTCTTATATCTTATTTTCTGAAAAAAAAGTAAAAAAAAAAAAAAAAAAAGATTGGAATTATATTGTTGATGACGTTATTAAGGTATTTTTTTTACTTTGTCAGTGGAAAATGGTCCGAAAAGCGGGTAAAATGTCAACAACGTTAAAATAGAAGAAATGTAAGATATTTACAAATAATGGAGGGTAATTTATTTTTTAACGGGGTGGGTGTAAACTGTAAGTTTTGGCCAAAAAACAGGTAAAACAAACATCCATGAATACAACCTTTTATAGGGAAGCAATGGACGTTGTTGCTTCGCGCGCTCCTTCTATCTATCTCTCTCTCTCTCTCTCTCTCTCTCTCTATATATATATATATATATATATATATATATATATATATATAATTACAGATTGGGCAACTATCGGTTAATTTGTATTCAGCTTGGTTCGGAAATTTGCGATTTAACACGATTATTATGTTTTCTTTGTGGATATGTAAATCCCATGTCCATGCTTATAAACCGGATACAATACACCACTTGGAACATAACATTCGACGCGTTATTGCTGAAATACGGCCTAATTAAATGCATAGTTTGTGAAAATAGTATTTATAAATTACGCCAAATACGCGTGTGCCGCTGGACTATATGACCGGAATTGTATTTAAATTATAAATGTCAAAAAATAATCTTTGGAATAAACCACACATTTGTATAATAAATCTATTTTTCTTTGATTTATTTTTATTTAAAGTTCCCCACCTCTAAAAAAAACTCCCCTTATATATACACAGCTGCGACGTTGTTTGGCCGTGGAAATAATTATATAATCTCTCACATTCTGAAAATTCCATTACTAATTACTCGCTAGATTAGCATGTTGGATGGCATCGTCATAGCGAGTATAAAATTCCTACTTGCGAGACATCGGCTGGTTGCGATGACCACATCCCTTGAAACGAAGTAAGCTCATTCCAGAGTCGGATTTCATCGCGGTTTGTTTGATCTGTGTTAGTTAATAGACTTTCTTGTGTGTATTGCGCGTTTGTTCATGTGGCAGAGTACTCACCTCGCGTGCAAGAAGCTCGGGCTTCGAATTCTGAGTTCAGATATGTCTAATTGATGAACCACAATGACTTCTGGCTTGTTGACTGTCATGGCTCTTATGAGCTGCGACGTTGTTTGTTTGTGAAAATATTTATATAATCTTTGATATTCTGAATATAGAGAAATTAACTTTATTTTTAATTAGCAGGGAGACCCGACGTTACCCAGGATTGAATGATGATGCACGAATATTTCACACTCCTATATTTTTATTGTCATCGAAATCCGTGAAATCGCCCGGGAGGAAGCTTCGCATGCCTCCATGCAGTAACTTAGTCCAAAATATATGTTATTCTACATTGAACTCTAGATAACGTACTGTTTCTTTTATAAAATTATTTTATATAAACTTCTTTCCAGTTAATGAAAATAAAAAAAAGATTAAGAAATTTACGTGCGGGGTTTGAAGCTAGGGACCACGTCATACAAAAAACAAACAAAAATCACTTGTGATGTTGGACTGCATGATATTAACTTTGGTCAAAATCGCCTATTCCTTCTTTCATCGGATTAATTCGATTATCAATAATCGATACATCGAAAACATTCCGATACAAAACCTATTTAAGAACACTGTCAGGAATATAAAGTAACTTTGTGTGAAATTTAATAAAAATCGACTCATTTGTTTTCGAATCGACAGGGAACGAACTCACACACAGACACAGACGCAGACAAAAATCCTTTTATATAATAGTGAAAATATATACAGCGTGTTTAGGATAAATTTAAAAGTTTTATCATAAAAAAGAAGCATTTTGAATCCGTAAAATTGAGTTGAGTTCAAAGAAATTTAATAGGCAATGGCAATTAGATTACTATCGAAGAATTTTACTTAAAATAACCGCCATTAGCGTGTACTGTAGTCTCAATCTGGGCCCGGAACCTGGAGCAAGCTTGGAAGATCCTCAAAAGCCATTTTAATTCTATTGATGAACTCGTTTCTTGTAGCACTGACATGACGATTGGTATCTTTCCTGACAATGCTCCGTACATAATAATCCAATGGGTTAAGATCAGGAGAGTTTTGAGGTCAGAGATTGGGATTTGTGTATTCGTAAGAATTGCCTGACAACCATTTTTGACTTTTCCATGAGGTGTGGAAGGTGCCCGAATCCTGCTGCCATACATACTGCTTATTATGAGCTACTTTTGTTATCTAGGGCTTAAGCACAGTGGTTATAGCAACTCTTCATAGGCATCTGAATTCAACCTGAGACCCTGTTTTAAAAAATACGGAGTCATCACATCACACTCTGAAGACACGCATGCGAAAACCATGATAGTTTGGGGAAATTTAGTCTGCATGAATGTAGGAGCGTCTTTGTCTTTAGGATTATATGCAAGCCATCTGTTTTATGCGTGTCGTGCTTTTGATTGTGGCAACCGTTTTTTCATCGGAAAAGAAATAGATTGTTTGTGGTTCCGTAGGATGTTCACTTTGCTGAAATGTTTCTTTGTCTTTATCAGACTATTTTCGCGGCCATTTTCTGTGAGAATTTTATCCCTGCAACGCTTGTATGAGTAGTAGTTAAGATCTTCATTTAATGCAAGCTTCAAGGGAGAATCAATTTTTCCTGTATATAAATGAAGGAAAGTTGACACTTTAAAATTAAACCGATTTGGTATGAATAAATAATAAAAAAAAAACTGAAAAAATCAAATGTGATTTTATTAAATTTATACAAAACACACGCACACGCACACACGCACACGCACACACACACACACACACACACACACACACACACACACGCACACACGCACACACGCACACACACATATATTTAATGTTCTATCGATTTTTACATATTATAAAGTTGCGATTTCAAAAATTAAAAAAAAAAATACATCCAAATGACTTGGGTGCATCAGCTTGAATCAAAACCGAAACAAAAACCTATGAATTATTCTTCAAAAAAACATTGACCTTGCAGGAATAAGTAAACTAAATCTGTTACATTTGTACATGTGTACATATACGGCAGTTACAGGTTAAGTAACGTTATTTTTTTGCGATAATTGTATACCTATGCGTTAATACAGGGTGTCCCAAAAGAAGCTGACGGATTTTAAAAGTAATTAACTTTCTCAATATTTAAGTTATGCTTACCAATTTTCATAAGTAGGTGGAAGAGCCTCTTCGTGATTTTTGAGATATAGTAACATATCAAAGTCTCATCACTTCTTTTCGTACAGAGTCTACCATACAGACACTTGCTCATGAAATCGAGCCACCATAGCTTTTATTGCATTAGGAGTAAGGGAATTTCTTGTGTTGAAGTTTCGTCGAAATTCTCTTTGAGTTTCTGATATTGACTCATTCAACCGAAAATACGACTCATCGGTGGTGTAACGACTCATGATGACCTTGGAAGGGTTACTCTAGATGACCTGAAAAATAAAAGAAGAAAAATATGAAAAATGAAGAAATTTATTAATTCTTTTTAACCATCAGCTTCTTTTGGGACACCCTGTCTCATTCTAGCTGATGGCACCTCACTCATTATTTTTTGCTTTTGAAATTACTACTATGTGTTGGGTACAATATAATAATCGATAGAGAATTAACTTTATAATAAATACGAAATATGCATGCATTAATATATCATAATTAATCATATTTTATGACCGGGCAACGTTTAATATATATATATATATATATATATATATATATATATATATATATATATATATATATATATATAATTATGATTAGTTTTTTTTGGAAAAAGAATTCCAGCAGAGTGCTCAATTAAAAGGAAAATCCAAATTTTAAGAGCGTTTAAGGGGCTTGAAACCGACGGTACCAATGATCTGTCTCAACTAACAACTTTCTGTACACAAAATATAAAAATATAAATAAATAAATAAATATATATATATATATATATATATATATATATATATTCTAGCAAAAGTATCCGTCGTTGACTGGGTTCAAAAACAGCCTACAGAAAATGGACTCTGATTTATGAAAGTATGATAGGTTATGAAAAGGAAGGGTTGTAAAGAGACAGCTTCGAATTTGGGGGTATCAAAACCAAAGCAAAATATGATAAAAGTAACAATTAAATAGATAAACCCCATAATTTATTATACCATACCTGTTCACACTGAAATACTTATCACAATATTCTGTGGATCTATATTAAAAAACCTTGTTAAACTTTGTGACATATTTCCATTCTATGGAGGTCAGGTGCGAACGAACACCCCATAATTTTATTATACCATATTTCTTCAAACTGAAACATAATTATCAAAGTATACTTACGCAGATAGATATGAAAAGTCTTTATCAAAGTTTGTGCCTATTTCCATTCTATGGAGGCCAGACGCGAACGCAGACCCCACAATTTTATTATACCATTCTTATTTAAGTTAAAACATACTTATCAAAGTATTCTTATGTAAATATATATCAAAAACACGTGTAAACGTTTTTTTAAATTTAAAATTTTTTTATTTCCATACTTTGTGGACCAGGCGTAAACGTTTAATGAACCACCGTTCTACCAGATCAAACATTCCTGTGTCTCGATACATCTTCTATCATTATATGTACTCAGTTTTTTAAAATAGTCAACCATATAGGAGCCTATTCGTGACCACACACACACACACACACACACACACACACACACACACACACACACACACACACACACACACACACACACACACACACACACACACACACACACACACACACACACAACACAACACACACACACACAACACATTCAGCTTTATATAAATATATATACCATACTACCTGCATATTGTATATTGGTTCTCAATTTAATGTCGTTATCCCAATATTAAAAATATTTTTCAAATATCATTGGTTAAGGTGATAATTACTACCATAAAAACTGTTTAGGTGTAGGAAATATATAGAAAATAAGTCTGCATTTAAATGCATGATTAAATTTCAGGCAATAAATTCATATCACTTCCTCAATGTTCAGTAGGTTGTCAATATGTTTAACGATGTATATTAATTCAATAGGTTGTCAATATGTTTAATTACCCATAATAATTCTCTCGATCACAACCTAGCTAAAGGCATACTAGATTTAGCTTCCGTTTTAATATACATCTATATAATATTCTGTTATTTTCTTCCCGAATTAGTCCGTAGGTTAAGCTTCAAAAATACCCGAAATTTGGCCTCAAAAAGGCCAATCTAGCAACCCTTGACAAGAATATGAGAATGACCTCCTTTCTGATGTAGCATCGCTTTCGAATATCATAACAATAATAATACATGATAATTGTTGTAACGGTGTGAGAAAGGAACTTGCAGTAATTTCAAGGAGCAGCAGTACTTCACAGAACAAATGAGTCAGCAAAACATTACGTAAAAAAGGGAATGTTCGAAAAAAAAAAAACAAGGCAAGAAAAAAGAACATTGTCTACCAATAGGTTCTGGACGTTAAAATGATTATATGGAGATATCTAACGATTACTTAGGCTAGAGTTTTGACTCGGGGGGGGGGGGGGGGTCAATGATTGAAGTCGCCCAGGTACATGAGAAAATTTTCAGTGAGAATTCTTCTGATCGGGATGTATGGGAGAGGTGACTGATTATTAAATCAGAACGAACCAAGGTGTAACAGATTGGACGATGATTGGTTAGATGGAAAACCGATGTCTGCTCCGACTAAAACCACTCTGCATACATAAGGCGATGCAGAGCAAAGAAAATCAGTCTGGAGTAAGTTTTGAACTCAATTTTGGAGTTTGGTTGAACTCGAAGGGAGACTGCCCTCCCCCACTACCACTTTGCGAAGCACTCGTCCAATAAGCAAGAAATCACCAGTAAAAGTAGAAGAAAGAGTTCTGTTTGAACACTAGCGTAATTACGAGAAAAAATAACTTGTAATCGATATTTTTAATTATTTATTTTTAATTATTTATTTTTAATTATTTATTTTTAATTATTTATTTTTAATTATTTATTTTTAATTATTTATTTTTAATTATTTATTTTTAATTATTTATTTTTAATTATTTATTTTTAATTATTTATTTTTAATTCTGCTGTGAAAAACTGTACATAATTATTTTTATTTTCCTCTTTTGTGAATAATTAATTTTACACGAAAACTACTACCACAGTCGGCGTCGATTATTATTATTATTATTATTATTATTATTATTATTATTATTATTATTATTATTATTACTTGCAAGTGAACTTCAAGAAAAACAAGCAAGTGTAATGATCTTTATCAGCAAAAAAGCAGATAGAAGAGATCATCAACTGTTGCATCCAGCGTCATATCAACCCTGTCTTCGTGAAAGCGACTAGGACTGCGTCGCAGAACTTTGGTGGATGTTCAAGCTGAACCACCTAGGACTACACTTGTAACTGTGTGGACACTACGGTCTTCTTCGTGTTTCATCTTAATCGAGGAAGGTCGGGTTTTCGCACTTGTTATAAAATTATGCAAATAAAAACAAAACTAAATGCCCTCTACCTCTTTTTTCGTTGGCATTTTATTAATTTTATTTGTATTTTTCATTGCAAGTAGGTATCGTTTTCAAACAAAAACAAAACAAGTATGTTTATGGTTTAACCGGTTTTTAAGTATTTTATATATTCTGTAATTGACAGTTTTAAGACGTCTAACTTGCTCAGGTCAGCTTGCCCAGCCGTTGAAACAGTGTACTTAACTATCAACACATAACATTTAACTTTTACTTTTATAAATAGAACATCTAAAAAATCGTACAATAAGTAACTGTTACCAAAGGCAACAAAAACGACATCTCATAGTAAACTGGTTCGTTAAGAAAAAACAAAGAAATCTATTTCTAACTGTAACTGTAGCCACACGCAATAGCAATTACTTTTCTTATATATTTGCTTTAGTTTTTACGATTTAAACTTTTTAAAGTCTTTTTTTTTTAATTCCGTAATTGGCAGTTTAAAGACGTAAAAATTACTTGCAAATGTTTATTAATACTTTGAAGCTTATGCAAACAATAAACTTTAAAATTTATAGACGTTGAGTTGTGATAAGTGCTTTCGTAAAGTATCGCACTTCTTTGTTTACAAACCCATCCGGCGGAAGTGACGTCAGACAAATTTAAAGGTACGGATGACCAACACTGAATATAATATAGCCTTTTTTTAAGCTAATATAAAATAGAAGTTTAGTTAAATTTTTACTTGGTTTCCACCTTAACTTTTTCCTTTAAAATTACGACTTTTGTATGATTTCGGATATGCTAAAAACTAATATCGCATTTAGATTTTCGGCAAATAAGTAGTTTTCCGGATATTAAGCAATATAATTTCTTATGTTTAAAGTAGTGGCCATTGTTGTACGCGCATATTTTTCATATCTTTGCCATAATAAAAATAACCACTATTCGATAGTTAGCCATAACACATACTGACCCAGCGGGTTACGGTTAGACTAACACACACACACACACACACACACACACACACACACGCACACACACACACACACACACATATATATAGTACTGGAAGTACTAGTAGCAGTAGAAACATTGCGGTTGTCAATGAACACTCTTTAAATAAAAAAAAATATTTGAAGAAAAAGCAGAGAAAACATCGAGCTATGCCCATAATTCATATTGAAATAATTGTCCATTTAATGAAAGTAGGTTTTGGTCCTTAATGGTTATAGTCGTAATAGTATTAGTATGTAATGTTATTTCTAGATGTGATCGTCGTCGTAGTAGCATTATAATCATTTTATTTTTATTTGTAGCTAAACGAACTGGTACAGCCGGTCTCATGCAGCGATAGCGGAAATGTATACTTAGTTCATAAGCAACGCAAGCATGTGTTCAAAATAAGTAAATAAAAATAACAGAACGCTGGTTGCAGCAATCGGAAAGTATGAAAAATGGATGCTTCTGTCGGCGACTCAGAAATTTCCGTTTTCAATTTACGTCTGTCCGGCAATCAGCACTTGTGGCCTTAGTCGTAAAGTATAGGGTCTTGGATATGACCTTAAACTATATCCGATGGTGACGCCCCAGCTTGCGGGCTTTGGGGAGTGTGAAGCCACCCTTTAATTGCCATTGCTCCCAGGTCCACTCTGACCCGGAGTGGTAGTACCTGTTAGAGTCCCAAGTATGGGTTGAATAGAAACTGACTTGGAAAAAACAAATATATTCTATTAAAATTTTTTCTTCCGAATCACTGGATTCGGCATTAAATAACCCGGAAAAGGTTGATATGCCGGAAAACAACCAACCAACCCAACCCGTAAAGTATACAAAGAATAGAGAAGAACTTCAATTCGCATTTATTTTCTCACTCTTTCGTTATTGCTGTTGCCAAGGCCGCTGGAAAAATGGTGGGATCTTTCTATCGATCCAGTAGATATCTCACTGCTGATGCTATTCTCTATCTATATAAGAGCCAGGTACGTCCAAGGATGGAATACTGTTGCCACATCTGGGCAGGAGCTGCTAGAAAGAACTTGTCCTGCCTTGATAGAGTTCAAAATAGACTTCGTAGCCTCGTAGGAGATGTCCTTTTCTCCTCCTTGCAACCTCTATCTCACAGAAGAGATGTTGCGAGTTTGTCTCTGATGTATCGTTATTTTCATGGAAAGTGTTCAACTGAGCTTCAATCTATGGTCCCCCCTCGCCAAACTTTCACAAGAAACACTCGTCTAGCTGTAAACACTATCAATAATTTCCCCCACTCTTTATCTGTGCCTAAACCTAAACGTAGATTCCATGAACAAAGCTTCTTTCTTAGAACTGCACGCCTGTGGAATTGTCTTCCGTTTTCCTGCTTTCCGGCTGACTACAATATGGTTTTGTTCAAGTCTAAAGTAAATAAGTTCTTGATGAGCCGTTCCATATAAGTTATTAAATTTACCAAATTTTCATTACTAATGATTACTATATTGACCAACTTCTACTGTACACTCTTTAACCCTTATCCTTGAGTGGCCTCTGGGCCTTGATAATGTGGTGATGCCTTTGTAAAAAAAAAAAAAAAAAAAAAAACATCTTTCACGTGATCGTTTTCTCGAATGTAATCTCCAACGTTCTCCCCGTCTCTAATGTCTTGTCTTTATTTTTCCTTACTTGTGACGTCATTTCGCGCAATGTTGAACGTGTAAAAATGCAAACGATATTAACGCATACGAATTCCAAACTTAGAGTTAAGTTAGAATTAAGATAAAACCATTTCAACATCTTCTGTGAAATATGTAAAGCTGATAAAGATTATTAAAAAATCAATAAATAAAAGAAATAGAATTTCTTATCGATTTGAAATAAAGAATTATTAAATTTATTCGTGACGCAAAGGGACATAAATAAGAAAACTTATTAGAAAACCTGAACAGATTAAAAATTAAGTATTTGGACAGAAACTATTTATAATATTTAATGTAATATATGTAAAAGAAATGGAGTATTACCTATATATATATATATATATATATATATATATATATATATATATATATATATATATATATCTCGAATCGTTCGAGTGGTGTTAACCGTGACACCCTGCACTGAAGATTCCAGAAAGGATGAAACACTAGTGTCTGTAGGTATTTAATTATTATAGTAAAAAAATAATTATGACAGCCCCTTTAAGAAATTCGTTTCTTATCGTTGAGCACTTTCAGCTGAATTAAAGTCGGTCAATTTAGCTCTTATGCATAGATCATCGTTGAACGATTAGATCACTGTTTGACTGACGTAAAGAACATTTAAAATTATAATGTTTAAATTCAACGTTATTTCACGCGGTTAATGGTAGCCGAATCGATACGATCTTTGCTAATCGAACCAGAGATGTCTCGTGTTGCGAATCGTTCGACTGCTGTTAATCGTGACACCCTGCACTGAAGAACTGAAGATTCCCGAAAGGATGAAACCCTAGTGTCTGTAGGTATTTAATTATTATAGTAAAAAAATAATATATATATATATATATATATATATATATATATATATATATATATATATATATATATATATATATACTAGCTGGCAGCTCGGCGTTGCCCAATTGTACAATATGTCTAAACATGATATTTTAATTTATGCAGTTTACGTATGCATTATTATAAAATCAATCCTCTGTTTATTATTATATATTACGAGAGAATTATTTACCCGGTGGAGTAATTCGCAAAAATAAATAACTAAATAAATAAAAATAAAAAATAAATAAAATAAAATAAATTAATAATGATAATGTCGTTCATCAAATTCCGCCTATGTTTGTTTAAAATATTACGTCAGCTTATATTTGAGCCTGACGATGAATGCCATAAAAAGTCACTTCTGATTAATGTTTAGTTTTTAAATATGCAAACGAAGAATTGATTTGTGGCGATTTTAAAATTGTCCTTTTTTTTTTATCGGAAATTGAACTCATTAATAAGAAAAAATTGAAATAAAATAGGGAGGTACACCCAGGCCTGAACAGGGGATTATTAGATCCGTAGGAAAATGTTCTACCAGTAATTATTATCTCCAGATTTAATTAAGCTGTTTTTTTTAAGGAAAAATGTTTTGCTGAAATGTTATTATCTCCCTTGGCCGGTGTAATGTAAAATATTCCCCTGTAAAAATTATTATTTTATCTATAGGAGAGAAAAGCTATTTTGAAGATCGCACTTTTTCGATTTTCGAAACTTATCGGATCAATTTTTGTAAGAACACTGCCAGACATAAATTATCTTTGTGTGAAATTTGCAAAAGATAGGCTCAGCCGTTTCGAAACCTATGAGGAAGGAACTCACACACACAAAGTGACTTATATATATATGTATATATATATATATGTCAGGTCATGTCATATGCTACTGGTACCATGTAACCCAGTACTACCTGCCTCATGGTCGGGTTACCGGCGACTAAACTGGTTCCCCACCAGACTTGTTTGGTGAGGAGGGCGGCTAGTCTCCCTGGAGGATTAAAAACAAGACCTTCCAAAGGACGAATGAACCCTTTTTCTGGGTCAATGGCCAACTAGCACCGTGTATATTTGTGTGTGTGTGTATATGTGTGTTGGGTGGAGAGGGCTCCCGTAAGCCGTGGCGAAGGCAGCCTTTCTAGGAGAAGCAAATCTCTGATTTAAAAAAAAAACATAAAGCGGAAGACCAGTTCCCGCATTCAGCTGGTCTGCAGTTTAACTTGTTGCTGGCTATCTTGCTCTTGCTTGTTGCTGGATCTCAACGTTTTGATCCGAGAGAGAGACTTAGCTGTCGTACAAAGCTAAGACTCTGTAACATCATCTGTGTATAGATACTCTCTAAGGCATTTGTCTATAAAAATAGTCCTGTGGCGATGGAAGTCATTTTTGGGCTCGTGGACTTTAAGTGTCTGAGGAAGTGGCACGTTGCAATCATCATATATATATATATATATATATATATATATATATATATATATATATATATATATATATATATATATATTAGATTTGTTGTTGTTTTAGCGATATTAACAGCTTCGAAACGTCGTTACTTATTTTTTTTTCGCTACCTTAGCGTTTTTTAAAGAGCTATAAACTTTTTATTATCCCCCCACCCACATATATATATATATTTATATACATGCATGAGTTGGCCCTTATTTTTTTAGACGTATTTTTATTTATATTTTTATTATTAAATATAATTACGTGTTATACCGACGTTGTTGCTGGTGTCATAAGTTCTATTCTTCCTATAACCCATACTGACAGAAACATGCATGCCTATGGGCATATCTTTTATGCACGTAATAATATTCAATAATAAAAAAAATATATTTATATATTTTATGTTCTTCCTTTTTAAATTGAAAAATTTCTTACTTATTTCAGATAATATTTCTTTTGTTTTTTTCTCCTGTTCTTGTATCAGGTGGTGCTAGGTGGTGACGCAACTGATTTAGCGGAACTCTCCAGTCAGCATTTGATAAGCTCTTATACGCATCATTAAATTAACATTTAAAAACACAACTGTTTTGGAAACACGTTAAAATGCAATTTTTTAATGCATAATAAACAACAAAATAACTGTCATTCTCTGATCAAAGTTATGATATTATATGGAATTGATAAGAAATATTTTAATTTACAAAAAAGAATAACATATTTGCGCCCTGAAGTGTTCCAAAATATTAATTCAACTCAAGCCGAGTCCTTACACCACCAAGGAGTGGATATTAATAGTAGAGTGATACTTTCGGTTGAATTCAAATTAAAAATCCGTCAGCTTTTTAACTGTTTTAGGACACCGTATCTCTATCTCTTTCCCTCTCCCTCTCTCTTTCTCTCTCTCCCTCTCTCTCTCTCTCTCTCTCTCTCTCTCTCTCTCTCTATATATATATATATATATATATATATATATAAACTTTTAATTAGTATTTCTTTTTTCCTTTATATATATATATATATATATATATATATATATATATATATATATATAAAGGAGAAAAGAAATTAAAACTGTAAGTTGAAATTTACACTCAAATTTATTGCTCGACTGAATACTCAAAATACACCTTTAAAAGAGTCTTCATGCAAGCTGCAATTTTATGACCGGTTCGTTTTTATTATTATTTTTTTTACATCTACATTTTTCACTCGTTTTTTAAAGGACAAGTACGTTTTTGCTATTTATGACTATAATAAATTGCAGTTTCATTTAACGTCGTCACCAGAAAAATCTAACATTGCTACAAATATAATTTGCTGATCTTTTCTGTCTTCTGATGAGAATAATAGCAAGAATAGTATTCTTTGAAACTCTGTGGAAATAAGGACTCTGTAAATTGTTTTTGAAGTATTCAGTCGAAGAATAAATTTGATTGCAAGTTTCAACTTTTTAAAGTTTTAATTTCTTTTCTCTTACAATAACTCTACTCTCTATTATTTGTGTATTGAGCTTTTTTATTTGGTTGGGATTAAAATATCTATATATAAATACTTGGTATTCATATTAGATCGAATTTTACCATTGCTTATATCAGGTAAACATTGCATCTCCTTTGATTTCACTATTATATATATATATATATATATATATATATATATATATATATATATATATATATATATATATATATACATATATATATGTATATATATATATATATATATATATATATATATATATATAAACAATCAGTAAAGATTAACTTCAAATTCAGGTTCTGTAAACTTAGACCGAATATAAATCTTTATATTTATATAGTAATCCCACCCAAATAAAAAAGCTCAATACAACCAAGGAAATAGAGCTTGTTATAGAAGAAAAAAATTAACGACTGTAAAAATATATTTCACATTAATTTATTGTTCAACAGGATACTCAAAAAATTATATTGAAATTTACTTAATCTGCGGAGTGTCAAACAAATTCGTCCTTCTTATCATAGGAAAGATATTAGCAAATGAATATTATAGAGAAATTTATTAATTTGTGGCATTGGCATTCAGTGAAACAATATTACATGAAAACTAATCATAAATGCAAAAAACCCAAAAAACTTTTATACGCAAAAGGTTTATAAAACGAGGGAAAATGTAAGAATTCACATGATACGTTAAAAGTCAAAGATTAAAAACGATGAAAAAATATAGAGAGATCAAGTATTATCAATGCGAAAAGATGATATGAGATAATGTTCCCATAGAGAAATTCCAGAATTATGGTGTTGATAAGCGGAATTAAATTAAATTAAGATCCAGAATGTGCGAAGTTATTAAAAAGCTTGTAATAATTCAAACAGTTTGTACGAATCAATTAATTATAATTAAATGTTTGTTTTTGCATTTGTAGCTAGTTTTCATGTTTTCATGTAATGCTGTTTCAATTAATGCCAGTACCAGCAAATTCATAGTTTCGCTATAAAATTCATTTGCTAATATTTTTCCACTGATGAGAAGAGCGCATTTTTTAAACTTCGCAGATTAATAAAATTTCAATATACCTTTTTCGAGTATCTCGTCGAACAATAAATTAATGTAAAATATATATTTATAGTCTTTGTCTTTTTATTACATACATCAAAAGGCTTCCTTCAGTCTTAAGAGATTATAGATATGCGCGTGAAATTTTTGTGCCAAGAGTTGTGTCATCTCCAACCACACCTCTCCAGTGGCAAGTGGAGGTTCAGGACGGCTGGAAACAATGCCGAGATAAGCGGAAAGCACATACAGCGCCTAGCCTTCTTAAATGGTCACCCATCTCGTACTGGCCAGGCTCAACTTTGTTTAACTTCGGTGATCTGACGAGAACCGCTATTTCAACGTGATTGTGCCGTGCAATCTGTTTTATATAATTACATACATACATACATACATACATACATACATACATACATACATACATACATACATACATCAGAGGGGAGCAAAAGTAGGTATACAGTGATCACTGCATTTATTATGCAAACAAATGAATTAATACGTATTAATGTTATAGATCAGAATGTGTATATATCGTGGACACATTTATACCGGTATGACATTTATATCGGAGGAGGGGATACATCATTACAAGGGAGAGACATTTATAACAGAGACTGAGACATATATTTGGTGCATCATGACGATTGTGATGATAATTATTTTATCATATTATAATATGGGCTGAGAGATATGATGTAACAGTTCTTGTTAACACAGATAGAGGGGAGAGTAATTATTGATGATGGTGGTGGGGACACATAATGCTTAGAGAGAGTTTTACAAAGTTCGTTTACAGATGATAGACAAAAACATATTATTGGAAGAAGACACAAAGACAAACAGTTTACAAAAATAAAATTACGATTCTTTATTCTCACCCGAACTTCTTAGGTACCCAAATGGTTTGCCATCAGCATTCACACACCCTTCTAATTGAGAACGGGCATTCATATACACTCTGGAACAAAGGTCTTTATTGGCATATAAGCATTCAAAATGAAATGACTCATATTTTCAACAGTGCGTGGCCTGCATGCAAAAACCTTATCTTTAACAGCCCCCCCCCAAAAAAAGAATCCATATGAGTTAAATCTGGGGGAGCGTGGCGGCCAGTCGATGGCACCCCGGGGTCCAATCCATCTGTTAGAAAATTCTGAATCAAGTAGTGCACACACATCGAGTGCAAAATGAAAACAAGCCATCACACTATTATTGTATCCTTTAACATGTTCAAATACACATTTTTTATCGATAGTTGTTTGCTGAATAATGGGTCAACAACACCTTTACAGGATAGCCCATACTGTCACCAGGTTGATTACGTTATTTCTCAACGGAAATGTGGGAGTTTTGGGTTGCATAGTAAGCATAATTGTGTCGATTGACGGAACCCAGTAATTTAAAATTTGATTCGTCAGACCATACAATGTTGTTTAGAATACCGTCACCCTAACGTTCCTTAGTTTGTTCCGACTATGTTATTGGAAAATTGTAAATAACGATCCGAGTCGTCTTTCAATAAACCATGTATCAGTTAAGGTGTGTATATCTTTAATCCGGCGCGATTCATCAGACGCCCCAGTGATCTGCGCTCAAATTTCTACGATTCGGCGCGGAACATACAGCGCTTATCCTTCCCAAATATTGTCCGGTCGTAAACTACGCTTTAATATGATATTTTGATTAATGCAGATTTCGTATTTATTATATTATCTTGGATCCAATATGTAGTAATGATGTAAAAAATAAAAATATGACTCGTTCGCCACCACCGAGAATCGAAACCAAAATGTTTCGCTTACGATTATTTTTTTTCCTCTGCCGTTAATGACTGAGCTATGAAGACATACTTGCTACAATGCTAAAAATTAAAATATGAACTAATAGCTACTACGTTATGCATGCATATTCGTAATGGCGACGTCTGACCTTCACCTGGTAAATTTCATTTTTTTTATTTTTACACTTTTGTACCGATTTTCCCGGGTTAAAACCCAAATATATAGTTTTGAATGGGTTCGAATACCTTATATATGAAGTTTCATGTCTATAGACCAAGGAGGAATTTAGTAAGTAAAATTTTTTAAACAGAAATATATACGCATACATAAATATATATAGAAAAAGTTTTGTGTTTAATATAAACTTTTACGCAAATATTACGCAAGTATAAATCATGTAGAATATCTGCATGAATAGAATTACACGTAATAGTTAACTAAAGACAACCGAAAAAATCTATTAGGGAATTGATTAAAATGAATGTTTTAAAGAATATGCAAATGAGCTAGATCTTTTGCAGATGAACGCAATTCCACAACCCATATATAACAAACTTGTATTTTCTTTTTAAATAAAAAGAAACAAGGGGTTTTAATATGGATATTAATATGCACACAAAATTATAGGAAGATAGATAGATAGAAGATTTATACATATATATATGTATAAATCTTTTATCTATATTCCTATAATTACTTTTTGTGTGTATATTAATATTCATATTAAAAACCCTTGTTTCTATTTATTTAAAAAGAAAATACTCTCTCTCTCTCTCTCTCTCTCTCTTTCTATATATATATATATATATATATATATATATATATATAGAGAGAGAGAGAGAGAGAGAGAGAGAGGGAGAGAGAGCGAGCGAGAGAGAGAGAGAGAACGCCAATGTATGGAGTATTGTAGCCATATTTGGGTTAGTGCAGCTGCTCTAGTCTCTTACTCCTAGTTTAGTTTTTGCAAGACATATTTTTATATGAATCCCAGGCTCCTTTTTTCTCTGCTGTCCTTCTCTCTCTCTCTCTCTCTCTCTCTCTGCTGTCCTTCTCTCTCTCTCTCTCTCTCTGTATATATATATATATATATATATATAGAGAGAGAGAGAGAGAGAGATAGAGAGAGAGAGAGAGAGAAGGACAGCAGAGAAAAAAGGAGCCTGGGATTCATATAAAAATATGTCTTGCAAAAACTAAGACGTAGTTGACAATACAAAGAAAAACAATAATCAAGACGATGACGAGATAATGGAGTGTGTCGTGTTGCATGCTAAAGAATCCAAAAAAAAAAGCGATTATAACAGTTGAAAAAATTGGGTTAATAAAAGTAATATCTTCCAAATCGTTCCACGGCAATTGCGGTTAAGTCGGCCCCTTCGGATTACCACGATGATTATTGCTAGACGAACGCATCCTTCAAATTGGAATATATATATATATATATATATATATATATATATATATATATATATATATATATATATATATATATTTATGAACGCCGAGGTATTAGGGATTAGCTGATCTAAATCTACGAATGTAGGTAAATTACTGGGTTCGCTTATCTTAGCGTTTACTTGTATTATCTTGGAATAAGTATGTATTTTTCAAGTGGAAAAAACTTAATAAATCCTTTATATCTCATAATCCGATTAAGGCTATTTTTAAAGGCAATAACGTCTTTCTTTTCTTTTTCTTTTTTATAAATTCATATCTTAAATCCGGTTCGTTATCAAGACGATTGGCGTGACTTTTTATGATATAAGAATTAGTTTAATTTCAGCCATCTTGTCAGTTTTCTTATTATCCTACTAGTATCTACTAGTAACACGATTAATCGGAATCGGGAATCGAGGAAATCGAAACTTTTTAACGGATACTTTTCGATACCAAAAACGATTCTTGTCATTCTTTATTATTTGGTGTGTTTTGTTTTAAGCTTAAATTTTCCAAATGATAAATGTGTATTGTTTTTATTATTATTTTTTTTTTTTTTTACAAAGTGGTTACCACTTATCAAATCCCGGAAGCCACTCGGGGATAAGGGTTATTGCGTGTACAGTACGTTAGTGTTGAGATTTGATAAAGTATCTTACTTAAGGGGGCAGTTCATCAGGAATTTGTTTATGTTGGACTTGAAGACATCCAGGTTGTAGTCAGGCGGGAAACAGGCGAACGGAACAGAGTTCCACAGGCATGCACTTCTAAGAAGTTATAAACGAAATTCATATGTATGGATCAGCCATTCAAGTGTATTTTTATGTTCACGGAAATATATCACATGTTTTTTTTATGGTAATTTAAAGAAAAATAAGTCTATAGTTAAATATTTAGTGATTTTAAAAGAATCAGAAACGGAATCGACGGGGCACAAGGGCTGTGAGTTCGTTGGAGCACTTTCCATTAAAATATTTGTAAAATAGACAGAGGGATGCAGCATTTTGTCGATGGGGCAGAGAAAGGACTTGGTTGACAATTCGGAACCTATTAAAGTAGCAACTATATTTTGAACCCTGTCTAGGAGTAAGAGACTAGATCAGATGCACCAACCCAAATATGTCTACAATACTCCATGCATTGGCGAATGGTGGCCTTGTAGAGATACAAGATACTCTTAGGCGTAAGTAACTTTCAAGCATGGTAGATAGAATTCACTATCTTCGCAATAATCTTGGCGATACCCTCAATGTATTCGTTCCAAATTCATGTTTCCTGTGAACGTTAAGCCGAGAAGTTTGAACAACAACTTTCGCGTAGTGTAGCATTAGCCCTGGCTATCAGTGGTTGAGACGGTTTCTTGTAATTGTTAAAGGAAATGGGCTTAGTCTTGGCAGCATTGAATGTTACCACCCATTGATGTCCCTATTCCACTACAGATTGGAGGTCTTCCTTTAAGGTTTCAGCCATTTCCTCAGATATCTGTTCATTTGTTTTCCACTAGTGTCTGCTATAAAGCGTGGTGTCATCAGCAAATATACCTATTTCGGAGACAATTTTATCAGGAAGGTCATATCTATCTAAAGGTCAGTTATTTATCTAATTTTCTATGTTATTTTAATCGCTTGATAATCTATCTATCTATCTATCTATCTATCTATCTATCTATCTATCTATCTATCTATCTATCCCCTCTATCTATCTATATATCATGTTTCACATAGCAATCAATTTATTTACGAGATTAGATAGATTATATCTCATCTATATGTCTCTGTCTATATATGCTAGCTATCCCGACACGCTGTTTCCCGAGATGAAGAAATCTAAGGCGGGCGTTATTTTCTCCTGTGTAAACATATTGTCATAAGAAAAAATAATTAGGTTGAATATAATAATTGATAGACAATTGTCTCTAGAATAAATACATAACCTGCATGGATTAAAATATCGCAACCGGGCAACGCCCGACAATGCTACTATGATTTACATATTTTAGAGTCCTAATTACTCTTTTTGAAAGACGGACATTTGTCTTCGATTATTCGACTTGTAGTCTAATTTTTTGTCTGATATTATTTATGCCAATTGACGAAGAACTATTAGTAAGTGGTGTCGCTCGCATTTTGGAAAAATAGAATTTGTTTAGAATTATGAAAGGTTAACAATTGTCAATAAATATGATGCTGTTAATCTTTTATTCCAATAATCGAGAATGAAGTACTCAATCAAAACGCGTGTGATTAAAAAATGTATGTTGAGAGTATATCTTGTGTTTAGACTGAAAGTGGAGAATACGTAACGAACAAATGGACAGTTGAAATATGAAACATAGACGGTGCAGTCCTTGGTATAAAAAAGTGTTGAAATCGATCGAAAACAAAACGTATGTTTTTCTGTAGAATTCAAAGAAGTGTTGACGTAATTCATGCTTCCTTTTTATGAAAAGATATGCAAAACAACGGATATTTATCAGAGAACACATTATAAGTCTGAAAGGTCTATCAACCCCAAACACACGCTGCATTAAATTAACTGAAGAGTAACTGAGTAGAAAGAGGATCTTGAGTTTACTTTCGACAACCACAAAACTCTCGCTTCCCTTATTTTTCCTTTAGTTCTCACATTACATGCGATGTTTCTAACAAAGAGAGAAGAACTGCTGTTTTCTGGGTCAGAATCAAATCTATCTAAAACGTATTATTGGAAAATTTTTGACCTTGAAGTAGTATTTATTTTATCTCCTTACATCAAGTGACTTCATGCCTTGTCCTGAGCGATTTCCATAAAAAATCGGATGACTGAATTCCACATGTTTCAGCCTCTATAAAGGCGTGCCAGAATTTAACCCAGACCACAAAACATCTCCTATGTTCTTATATATGAGATGCATATTAAATATGAATACATCCGGGTTCCTCCACACAGGAATATAATTGGCTGGTGTACGTCATTAACACAAACGGGAAAGACGTTTAAACATGCACCGAAAGTCTAAAACTTAAGCATATTATCAGTTGCAACTACGAACAATTGCTTATTAAGGTGTATTTCTCGATTCCTGTAGCTAGGATCACTCATGTGTTTCAAACAAATGTATCCCTTTTCTAGGACATCACATATGCAGACTGTAATACTGCGCACAATCGGTAATCGTTTCCGGTTTTGTTCAAAATAATGTCCTATTATGTAGTAGTTTGATTTCTGATCAATTATATCGCCAGGGTTTGGCATGTGGACGATCTATTGTAGATGTAAAGGAACGCCTTTTGCTCCTGCCTCGAAATGTTCTTCTTGTTCCCATTGGTTCTTTCCGTTTTCTTCCCCTCTTTATAAAAGATAATTAAAACTAACGATGAATGCATTTTTAACGTTGCAGCATTTGTAACATCAAACAGAGATAGAACAGATGTTTTGTATTCACACACACACACAATATGTTATATATGTATACATAAACATGATTCGATTATATATATTCACGGCAGAATTCATTTAATATGCTTTGATATGACATGGGCGTTGTCGGAATATATCGACTGTTTAAATGGCTTTTAAATCACTTTCTATTTCAAAAGCGCACGGAATCAACGTCGCATCGGCCATTTTGAAATGCAGTAACAGTGATCACTTTGAGAGCTTTAAATATTACAAAGTGATTTTGAAGAGGTTTACAACTGTAGATAGCAAGCGTGAGTTACAGTTAAAAAGTAAAAACAATATGTTTTTAAATTTTTTAGATGAGGATTAATTGTTCGTATTATTTGGATTCTTTGAATCGCTGTTCTCATCTTGAATGTTATTTTCACAACGTTTCGACGGATATAATCTTCAACCTTCTTCAGGTGTATCTTGCCGAAATCGGGAATCTTTCTGTTGAATACAAAAATCTTTCTGACGAACTATTTTTCTCGAACTAAATAATTCGCAATTGTATTTTGAGTACTAAACGCACCGATGATTGAACCTTCAAATAGTGTAATTTACAATTGAATATAAACCAAGTACTTTATCCACTACGTCACGTGACGGTGGAAACGTTGTGCTGATAACACTGAAGAGGACATTAGTCCAAAGGATAAAAATAATACCGAAACAATTTTGGTTTTGTTTTGATCATAGATCATTGGAATATATGGATAATTTACTGCGCCCCTGTCATATGAAAAACAATTTTCGCATCAGTCATTTAATCGGACTCTAAACGCACCTCTTATTACGACGACAACATTTATACAATTATACATTCAGAAATACTACAGGTATAAAATCTGCTTAATTGTAGAAGGAAACAAATTTATGATATATTCATTTATTTCCGCTCCATGATGTTAAATTTTTGTAAACTATGTTATGAATTTGTTTATCCAAAATTATAATATATATATATATATATATATATATATATATATATATATATATATATATATATATATATATATATATATATATATTTATTATTTATTGCATACATCAACGTATCCCTCAAATAAAATGTGTACAGTAACTGACGATTGTGGATGCCTCTGTTTATCTTAATTGAGATGAATAAATTTTTATACTAAATATATTTTAATTTTAAACGTGCATACTTCGATCTACATATGAAATTATTTAATTTTTTTTACTGCGTTCTACCAAAAGGGACAACGTAATCAAGATATTTGTGTGCAAGATATATACACACCCATATATATATATACATATATATATATATATATATATATATATATGCATATATATATATATATATATCTATAGTAATTTATAAAATATATATGGCGATTAAGCGACACTGAATATTCGGCGTTTTATCCACTATAGGATTCGTCAGGCTTATGCGCGAATTCTGTGGTTGTTTCTCGTTTTTATATATGTTGGGGACTTTAGTTAGCCAATCAGCTTTCTAGTATCAACCGCGCCCCTTCCTATCAGCCAATGGGCATGCATTTTATCGAACAAAGGATCTGTTTTAGAACTAGGTTAGTGGTTTAAGGCAGACGATTTTCCTCCTTTTTTATATGTATAAATATACATATGTGTACACACATACATGCACACACATATGCATATATATATATATATACATATATGTGTGATCGTTTATTTAATTTATTTATTTGTTTGTTGTCTATTGTTTTTGTTAGTTTTAAAGCTATTTTGTATCGCTATCCTAGAGTAAGTTTTATTTTGTGAACGCAGTTGTTTGCTATTTCCCGTCTACAGTTTAATAGATTTTGGGGTTCTTTAAAGTACAGGATAGCAAATTTTCCATGAAGGCATAATTTATATGGGTCGTCTAAATGTCTACACGTGGTAGCTTGTCTTATTATTTTCCATTCGACTACCGGCGGATGTCCGCTTTCTTTGAGTTCCCAGTATTTATTAAGCTTGTGTTGTTTTTATACGGTGTTTTTTTTATTTTTGAATGTACTTTTGTGGTCATAGTATCGGGTTTTGAAATCTAAGGAAGTCATGCCTACGTAATATTTCTTGTTATTTGGGTTTTCTTTCGTAAATATTGTTGCTTGATAAACTACGCCTTTTGTTAGACATTTATTTTGAACTGGGCAAAGTGTGCGGTGTCTACAGTTGCATTTATCTTGTTCGTTATTAGTATCTTTATTTATGGTATGGTTGTTCTTGTCCGGGGTTGGTTTGTTATTATTATTATTATTATTATTATTATTATTATTATTATTATTATTATTATTATTATTATTTCTGCTAGTGTTGATTTTATTTTTGTTATGGTGTCTACTTTTTGTTGTTTACATTGTTTTTATTTAATATTTTGTTATTATGTGCTTTAATTATCATTTCTAAATTTTCGCAACAACTGTAAGATAACTTCAAGGTATTTTTATTGAAGATTTTGTGTAAGAGGTTGGTTGCGGGAAAGTGTTTTTCAATAAGCCCTAGAAATCTCTTGCCAAGTTGCTAAAACAGTCGAGCACTCTCAAAAGAATTCATTTCACCACATTAAAAAAATAGACATGGAAAGAGTTAATTTCGAAACATCGCTAAAAAACATCCCCACACCCAGCAAGCATAGCTATATTATTAAATTAAAAAAAAACAAAAAAAAAAAACAGATGAAACGAGAAACAACCACAAAATTCGCGCATAAGCCTGACGAATCCTATAGTGGATGAAACGCCGAATATTCAATGTAGCTTAATCGCCATATATATTTTATAAATTACTAACCAGCTCTACCTACGTATTGAGCACTTTTAAAGTAAATACTTAAAGTTTACGCATAAATCTATACTTTCGTATATTAATTTTATGTGAGTAAATAAAGTAGTTATATATATATATATATATATATATATATATATATATACACACTATGCTATAAAATAATGAAATAAATAATTTTGTACCTACTACTATGGTATACAGTTAATTGAACAAATAAATAAATTAATATGTATTGTAAATGTATGTACTTTTCTACGTTAAATCTCCCATGAAGAGGGAAATCTACAATTTGTAAAGAACATAAGCAGCTGCGGATGTGAAATGAATTAGCAAAAAGTCACTTCGTGTGAATAAAATAACAATCCAGATTAACTATTATGTAAAATGAACTAATACGAAATACATTTTTTTGAATAGAAACATTGTAAAAAAAAAATGGATTAATCAGTAACAGGTGTTGACTATTAATATGAATTGCTATCGATGGTGAAATAAAAATTCCAACAAGAAAGTGTTATACATACATGATGATTGCTGCATGTTTCCAGATGATCGCCGTCACATTGAGTTCTTCCAATCTTGTCGTCCATGCCATCTCAGATTACTCTGCACTCCCGCCACAGATTTGCACATCTTGAAGCTGATGTAACATACAAAGTGAGAATTTCCATCGAGTTGACGTCTTCTGGAGGTTGAAGGGTATTGCTATGAACAATCACATGTCTCCTCAAACCAGCAGTAGACTTGCAAACTTTACTGCATGTTAAATAGATCGTTTGGTTCGGACTAATAGGTGCAAAGTTGACCTGAGTAGGAGTTTTCTGCGACTTAAGGTGGTTGACGTAGCCAGCTTTTGACAAAAGCACTCGTTCACAAGTGTCGCATTTCCAGCTCTGTGTGTTATGGTTAAGACCATCAATTAAACCTTTGCGAAGCTCTCGCTTTATATTGCTGTGGGCCTGTTTTCTTTTCTCTAGAGCATCACAACTTTCACGTACAAGCTTTCGCCACTTCGGCCTTTGCAGAGTAGGTTCTTCGCATGTGTCGATGTCGATTTGTAAGACTTTCAAATTATTCTTTGTAGAGTCCCTGAACCACTTCCTAGGCTTGAGGGCGCTTGCCATTTTCCAGCTCCACGTAAAAAAATACATACATACATACATCGCGCAGACATATATATATATGTGTATATATATATATATATATATATATATATATACAACACACACACACACACACACACACATATATATATATATATATATATATATATATATATATATATATATATTTATAAAATATTAGATTAAATTCTTTTGCTAACTTTTTACCATGAAGAAAAAAAGCCAACATTTTGAAAATTGGAATAAGAATTTTATTCCGTATTACTTGTTTTATGAACAACAATTATTTGTAAAACATAAGTTGCATAATTCGAATTCCTCTTATATATATATATATATATATATATATATATATATATGTATATATATATATATATATATATATGTGTGTGTGTGTGTGTGTGTGTATGTGTGTGTGTAGAAGTATCTGATATTTCCTCTGCTTGAAAACATGTCACCAAAATGGACTGCGAAAATGCTTTTAAATATATTCTAAATATTTTACATTTTGAATACTTCCTGAAGAGGACGCTTCACAGAATGTCTGAAACGCGCTAAAAACTATTTCAATGATTTAAAAACATTATTACAATGATCTTAATATTTAAAAAAAAGTAAAAAATAAAAATACGGAATAATAAATATACGGAATTATATTAAAAATACATACCAATTGTTGGTGACCTCTCTTATATATATATATATATATATGTATATATATATATATATATATATATATATATATATATATATATATATA
This sequence comes from Euprymna scolopes, assembly GCF_053919585.1. Taxonomy (NCBI): domain Eukaryota; kingdom Metazoa; phylum Mollusca; class Cephalopoda; order Sepiida; family Sepiolidae; genus Euprymna; species Euprymna scolopes. Next base: position 135,535,479 of record NC_136491.1, on the reverse strand, counting down.
TATATATATATATATATATAAAGTAAGAAAAGAAAACCTATCATTTTTACTCATCAAATAACAGCTGTTTCGCCTAGGGAAAATCATAAATACTCTTTATTAATTATATTGCTTTGAAAGCTTTAAAAATTCGGCATTTTATTAAGTGCGAAATGTTTTCCGTTTCTCGCATGAAATAAAATTAATAGGAAAAAGTAACAAAAAGTGTTATGGTTCAATTGAGCTCTTAAATCAAATGAAAGCATAAATTACCAAATTAATTCGCATCAGTGAATTTGTTTTCTTATTTTTTGAAACTTTAGACATGAATCTCTTTCAGTTTGTCAGTCATCACGTGACGAGCAAATAGATCAACTTAGTTCGTAATTATTATCCGATTAAGACTAACTTTACAATTGATATATACCGTGATAGATCTATCTATCTATCTATCTATCTATCTATCTATCTATCTATCTATCTATCTATCTATCTATCTATCTATCTTGTAAAGTTTGTCTGTACATATATGAGTAGTACGTTATGAAACGGTCGTGGTCAGTATCGGCCTCTAGTGGGATGCTCCGAAATGAAAACGCCATTGTTGAGCATTAGCATCCACTATTTGTCACTGGCTGCCTACGGTGGTCTATGATGATATTATGATCGAAACGGTCTGCACATCGTAACAAGATATGACTTTATTTACACAAATAATAATAATAATAATAATAATAATAATAATAATAATAATAATATATATATATATATATATATATATATATATATATATATATATATATATATACAGGGTGACCTCAGAAAACGGCCTCAACTCTAATTAGGCCCGTTTCTTAGTATTTTGGCCGAATGAAATGAAACTTTGGTCATACCTAGTATATTATATTCAAAACATCACATCAAAACACTAGGGTCTTTACAATTTCAAATGTTCTTTTATTTTCTCATAAGAGTATATATTGCAGATCTGTTTTGTTAGCAATCTTCAGCAAACAGGAAAAATATGTTATCACTATATTTTTGAATGTAGCAAACGTTTTAGAAAATTTCCTGGCGAAAAAGATATTTAAGCACAACTGTTACATGCCACAAACAGTCAAAATCATACCACTGATGTCGAGGGTGTAATTCTCGTTGTTGGTCAGGTCTCTATTTTATAAATAGCCGCGGTGGTAGGCTTGAACCTTAAACGTGAAACAGGGAAAGAATGAAAAAACCTTACTGGCAAAGTTTTATCCTATCAAACCACGACGACTTATGAGGCTATGACCCCGCAAAAATGATGTGTTTAAACCTACTTTCAGTTTGCAATGCGCGCGTGACTTGCAAAAATCCTGACGCGAAAAGTGACTCTCCCTTGCAAGAAATGGTCCATCACAGAATTCATCTTTTTTTTTCTAATTTTCACGTATTATGCGTCTCAGGGATAGCTCTTTTAGAGGGTATCAGTTTCGACCCGGTCTGATGCAGCTAACAAAGTCTATTAACAGACATATGAACGAAAAAACACACGCACAAACTCACAAACAAACCGACGTTGGGATTTGTATAATATATTATTTTTAATTTATATTTTCTGTTTTATTTTAAGCTACAATATCATTAGAAGGTGTTTTCTACTTGTTTGTCTGTCAATACTGAGACAGCCGTACTTTCGTATTTATAATAATTCTGTTTATTCTTCTTATTTAATTTACTTCCTAAAATTAGTTTCCTCCATTTATTTCTTATTCTATATCATTATCAATTTAAATTGCTCTCTATTAAAACTACAATATCTTTGGAATGTATTTGTTTATCTGTCTACGAGTAAACATTAAGTTTTGTTGTATATACGCTAGTTATTTAATCTAAGGGAGATCAATCAAATTCACTTTTCCTGATATATCTTTTACTTAGGTATTCCTCTTTACTTATTTCTTATATATTAACATTTGCTGGCTAATTTATGGATTGCTTTTTATGTTGCTATATTTATGTCTGTATATATTACATTTCTATAGTATTTAGCTAAAAATCCCTTTCTTTATATGATCTATCCTTGTTATCTCTTATTTCCTAGTTATCTAATCGTCATATTCAGGTTGTGTTTCTAAGTTTATAGATTTAAGAAATCTATTGTTATCAATTCTTTACCGTCTCTATTTATTAGTTAACTCGTACCCTCTTTAAAATTGTTACATATAACCTTATATGATTTGTATGGATCATTATTTGCTTCGGTTTTAGTTTGCTTATATTTCAAGAGTAGTTTACCGCATAATTTATATTTGATTTATATTTTCTATATTAAATATAAGTTATATTCTTATCTCCTTTTCATCCTTATCTTTATTCCTTATGTATATTTATTTAATCGTTTATATATTTTCGATTTTTTGCTATTCTTTTTAGTCTTGTTTAATATAATAAAACTTTCTTAGATGTTAATACGTCATATTATTCACGGATACAAACGTGACATCTACATAGATTAGAAACGAATCACGAATAATGAAAGAAAAGTCGAGTCTTGTTTTATGCACTCTGGTATTATAGGGTCAGTTTGGTGGGGAGGTAGGTCAATCGGATCATTTGCACGCTTCAGTTTGAAGTACAGTGTGCAACTTGAATGGCCTTATTTGTTTATACAGTCAACTAGTATAGACCATTCATAGGGACGAAATGTATCTCATATATATGTATCTAGTATATATGTATTTCGTATATATGTATATCGTATATATATATGTATCTCATATATATGTATTTCATATAAACAACAGCAACAAAAAAAAAAAAAATTAAAAAAAAGCTAAAAAGAAAGACTTTTTATAATATTGTAACATATTTTTAGTTACTTATTTGAAATGCCAACCAAACTCGTAACGTCGACACTTTTGGCCCTTCTACAAAAGCATAAACCATTATCTCAACATAAAAGTCTTTTGTTCTGACAGCAAAAGTGTTCTTCAAAATAATCTCATGGACTAATTACTTTGTCTCAGTGAGGCATCAGCAGTACAGTTATAGGCACCTGTGTCTACTATGAACGTAATAGTAGGCATTTACTCTCGGCGTGTAGACCCAGCTTTCTATCAAAGAAGGGTCAAGAGAATATTAAATTCACAAGTAGTCCCCAATCGCATGTATAACCACGTTAGAAGAGATGATGACGTTAGGTTTTCAGAGATCTTTCAGGGGGGCTCTACATCCTCCTACATACAGCACCTGATATTACCAAATGGTAACCCATCTGACACTGACTTGGGTCAACGTTACTTAACTTCGGTGATCTAACGAGAATCGTCGTGTCAACGTGGTAAATATCTAACAGTAGGATATACTCACGCAATAACTGAATCGGTGTCGTTTTAGTTAAAAAGCCTTGACGACAGGCGTAATTCAAGTAAAAGTGTTAGTTTGTGTTAACGAGTGTATTCTTTCAGAGAATGAGGCCAGCCACGTACAAACATACCCGAGCCTAATCGTGAGGCGGAGATATTTTAAAGGATAGGTAATTCTAGGAGTGGCTTTAACTGTTCAGAATTCAACGCCATATTTCCTTTGCTCATTTCAGTCCGAGTGACTAATCGTTTTTAGCCTGTAAAAATAGTTTACATTGTTCAGAGTAAAAAGTATCGATTAGTTTGAGTGAGTTTAAATGTTAATTGATTAATGTTGCCATCGTGACTTTTTCTGTGATGCTCGTTAACTGCTATATTAAACATTTTAAGACACATGGCGTAGTGGATAAAATACTTGGTGATATATAGTTGTAAACTACACTATTCTGGAGGTTGAAGGTTCAATCCTCAGTGTGGGCGACAAACAATTGCTATTTCCTTAGGACATACCTAGTTATGGCTGACGGAAAAAGAATATGATACCTTCAATGAGATTAAATAAAGGTCCCGTTCAAAATTCCGTGCAGATATCTGAGTTTGACAGAAAGATTCCCGAGTTCGAAAAGATAAACCTGAAAAACGCCGAAAGTTACGTCGACTGAGACCTTGTGAAAATATCATTCAAGATAGTAAGAGTAGTTGAAACAATACGTAAAAAGAAAACGTAAAAGGTTTAAAGCTTTGCAGATTTGCGCCAGTTATTACTTTATCAATAACCATTTGGAAGCTGATCACACACAAAATAAATATCTATATATATAATGATTTTTCACATCTGAACCAATGTCGCAGCCCACAAGAGCCAACAAACCGGAAGTCCAACACTCGAGTTTCGTCCTCATTTGGGCTCATCAGTTAGACATATCCGCGCTCAGGATTTGAAACCCGAACCTCTTGCATGCTAGGCGAGCACTCTACCAACTGAGCAAACACGCCACACACACAAGGAAGTCTATGAACTTACACAGATCAAGCAACCCCCGGCGCAGATCCGACAGTGTAAAGAACCTACCTCATATCGAACAAGGGACGAGGTATCAAACCAGGTTTAACCCAAACGACGTCTCACCAATAGGAATTTTATATACTCGAAAGCACGATGTCACCCCAACAAGCTAACCTTACGAGTAATCAATAGAATGTTCAGAAAGTGTGAGAGAATATATATATATATATATATATATATATATATATATATATATATATAATGGTTTTCCACATTCCAATAAATTCGTTTTTCTTTTGTGTGTATTGATATTCATATTAAAAAGACTCTTTCGTATTTATTTAAAAATATAATACAATTTTCTTATATATGGGTTGTGGAATTGCATTCACTAGCAAAAGATATAGCTAATTTTCATATTCTTTTAAACATTCATTTTAATTAATTCCCTATTAGTTGCTTCGTTTTCTAATGGGATAATCATATTTAGTTAACTATTACGTGTTATTATATTCATGCAGATATTCTACATGATTTATACTTGCATAATATTTGCGTAAAAAGTTTATAGTAAACAGAAAATTGTTTCCATGTGTATTTATGTATACATATATATTTTTGTTTAAGAAATTTTGCCTACCAAACTTCTTCTAGAGTTTTTGGTCTACAGACATGAAACTTCATATGTATTTGAATCCATGCAAAACTTTATATTTGGGTTTTAGCCCGGAAAATCGGTGCAAAAGTGTGCAAATTAAAAAAAAAATGAAATTTGCCAGGTGACGGTCGAACGCCGGCATTACGAATGCATAACGTAGTAGCTATTTGTTCATGTTTTAATTTTTAGCCTTGCAGTACACATGTTTTCATAGCCCAGTCATTGACGGCAGAGGCAAAATGAAGCGTGAGCTGAACATCTCGGTTTCGGTTCTCGGTGGAGGTGCACGAGTCTTTTTTTTTTATACTTTTAAAAACATTACTATATATTGCATCCAATCTATCTATCTATCTATCTATCTATCTATCTCTCTCTATATATATCTATAAAAGTGAAAATGTCTACCTATCTTTTCTCTATAGTAGTTAAGGAAGACTATTGTACAAAAAGGCATTACTTTACATATTCACACTTTTTAATATATACATATGCGCATAAACTTATGATCAGGAACAGTACATAGGGCCCGAGCAAAGCCGGGCGGAACTGCTCGTACACACACACACACATATATATATATATATATATATATATATATATATATATATATATATATATATATATATATATATAAATAATGCTGCATAAATGTAATTTCAATTTTTCACAAAACTAGTTATTTTAAGCAACTGTTTATGTATATAGTCTTATGTGCCCGTTTTATCTGTTAAGGGAGACAAATTGGCCATAAAACAGTCACAGCAAATCATATGCATAAACACTTGTGAAAAACTAGTTTGTGACTACCAGATTCATTAAAATTTATCTAATATATAGTTATCATTTGGCCGGTTAAATATTTTACAGTATATCTTTTTAGTGGTTTCTTTCGTATATATATATACACTTGTGCCCGATATTATTCATACCCCTCGGATCTTTGAGATTTCTATAAGAATATTGCTCAAACCAGAAGGTAGACAATATTAAAGGGATTTCAAACAATAAATCAAGCATAAGCATTTAATTTAAACTCAACGAATAAATAAATTATGCAAGTTTGAAACATTATACAAAGAAAAACAATAATGGCACTAGTTCAAAATTATTCATACCTCTCTTACTAATAGTCAATAGCATGCCCTTTATTCTTAATAACTGCCTGTAACCGTTTGGGATATTTATCAACAAGGTTTTTACAAGCATCAACACTGATTTTTGACCATTCTTCAATGCAGTAGTTCTCCAAATCCCTCAAATTTCTAGGTTTCCGCTTTTTAACCTCAGTTTTCAATATGTGCCAGAGGTTTTCGATAGGGTTCAGGTCGGGACTCTGGCTAGGCCATTCCAAAACATTAATTTGATTATCCTCAAACCATTTCTTGACTATTTTGGCAGTATGTTTTGGATCATTATCCTGTTGAAGGACCCAGTTTGGTCCTAAATGGAGCTTCTCCGCATCCTGTCTAATGTTTTTCTGGAGTATCTCCAAACATTGCTCCTTCTTCATGGTTCCATCTATCTTGACCAAACTACCTGGACCACTAGCCGAAAAGGAGTCCCAAAACATTAGGCTACCACCACCATGTTTCACCGTGGGTATGGTGTTCTTTGGGTTGTAAGCTTCTCCTTTCTTCCTTCAAACGTAAGAAGCATCCATATGGCCAAACAATTCAATTTTTGTTTCGTCAGTCCACAAAATACTTGAGAAAACGGACTCTGGAGAATTCACATGGGTCCTAGCAAACTTTAGACGTGCTGCAAGGTGTTTTCCGGTGTGCAATGGAGTCCTTCTTGGTCTTCTTCCTTTCAGACCATTTTCATGCAGAGTCCTTTGCAATGTTTGCCTTGATATTTTTATGCCAGAAGACTCCAGATTTTCTAAAATGTCCTTATTAGTGGTGGTTGGATTTGCATTAACACTTCTTACAATATTCCTGGTGGTTCTATCAGACAGTTTCCTTTTCCTTCCTCTACCAACCAAGTTGTTTGTTGTGTGGTGGCTCTGGAATTTTTTGATGATGCTCTGTACTGTTGCTGTAGGGACCTCAAATTTCTTGGAAATTGACTTGTAACCTAAACCATCCTTATGTGAATTCACAATTTTAGTCCTAAGATCATTACTAAGCTCTTTTTTCTTCCTCATTCTAATAATTTTTATTCTTTTATTGGTTTTCAGTTGATATCATTTTAATTTCTGAAAAATGCAAAAAACGAAATGAAATTAATCAAAGGTTGTATAAAAGCATTCAAAATAAGAATCAAACAGAAAACAAACAGTCAGAAACTCGATTAATACTGAAAAAATAAGGGGGTATGATTATTTTTGAACATTGCAGATTTTATAAATAGCTGTATATTTCTTTTATTACAAGTATCCCGAGATTTTAAAATGACGAAAATGATCAGAAGAGGTTTATTAAGAATATGTATCAATATGGACGTAAACAATAAATTCTTACAAAAGTTACACCTAATAAACTCAATTTTCAAGGGGGGTATGAATAATATCGGGCACAAGTGTATATATATATATATATATATATATATATATATATATATATATTATAGCAGGACAACCGGCATTGTCCGGTCGTAAGATACCCTTAAATATGATATTTTGATTAATGCAGATTTCGTATTTATCATTATACTAGCTTGTGTTCCCGGCGTTGTCCGTGTGTTTGGAGATATGTGTTGAGTAAAAAAAGAAAAATGGTAATAGGCAAGCAGGCTCTAATCAGCAAAAAAGGGAAGAACGTGAAAAAAACAAACAAAAAACAATATGTAGTCTTTTCCGTTGCGTCCATCGACGAACCGGAAATGACGTAGGTTTAAATTAAGGCTAGTCAGTCGAAAAACGGGGATGACTTTCGAAAATTTTTGGGAAAAAAAGCGACCCCTCCTTTTAGAAAAGTGTCCAGTTGATGGTGAAGGAATTAGTGTTTTTAGCCAATTTTCGATATTTGTCGTCTGACGGCTCATTGATTATTCGTATTTTTTTTATTTTTAGATTTTTCGAACTACCGTTCTCATATTGAGTGTTATTTCCACAACGTTTCAATCGATGTAGCCTTCGACTTTAGTTAGTTGTATCTTGTCGAGATCAAAAATATTTCTGTCAAACTCGGGAATCTTCCAGTCGAACTCGGGAATCTCCCAGTCGAACTCGGGAATCTTTCAGTCGAACTCGGGAATCTGATCAGAAGTTCAAAAGGGTGGCATGCTCTTGTTCCGTCAACCCTAAACAATTCGCAATTGTATATTGAGCCTTGGCTGCACTGAGGATTGAACCTTCAAATATAATACCTGGTAAAATCCACTTGTAAAGTTCGACTCTTCCAGAGGTGAAGGTTTCAGTACAGGCGACACTCAAAATACAATTGCAAATTACTTAGGACTTGTACTCAGTCATGGCTAATAGAACGAGAACATGCTACCGTCGTGGATTATATGCAGGATTCCGTTCAAACTTCCGTGCAGATTCTCGAGTTCAACAAAGATTACCGAGCTTTACAAGATACTAATGAAAAAGGTCGGAGGTTACATCGATCGCTACGTTGTGAAAATTACACATTCGAAGAATCCACAGAATACAAATTTTCAAATCTGCTCTACTATTATATAAAAGGTTGGTTGGTTGTTTTTGTTTTACGGCATATCAACCCTTTTCGGGTTATTTAATGCCGAATCCAAAGATTTTGAAGAAAAATTTGTTAATAGAATATATTTGTTGTTTTCAAGTCGGTTTCTATTTAATCCATCGTTGGGACCCTAACAGTGGACCTGGGAGCAATGGTAATTAAAGGGTGGCTTCACACTCCCTAAAGCCCGCAAGCTGGGGCCTCACGACTGGATATAGTTGAAGGTCATATCCAGGACCTATTATATAAAAGGAACTCTGTCTTTGTGTGTCTATAGACTCGAAAACGGCTGGCCTGATTTTTATCAAATTTTACACATTTTATGTACCTTGCAGGGTTCTTACATAAGTTTTGTATTGGAATTATTCGATAAGTATCGATAATCGAAATAATCCGATAAAAGAAAGAACAGGCGATTTTGACGAAAGTTAACACCTTACACAGCCAAACATAACAAGTGCATCTGAAAAGTTTTATTATCTCATAAGCCGAAGGGCTTAACATACAACAGGGGGTTCTTTGATATGACAGGGGCACGTTCGAACTAAGTATTTCTGTTTAAAGCACAATTTCACCATGATACTTGACGTTTTTTTTATTTTAAACTTAAATTCAAGCCACTATTACCGCACAAGTAGATATAAAATCAGCAGTAGGTTGTTTGATATGACAGGAACGTTTTCCAAATGGATGTTTCTGCTTAAAGCACAATTGAACTATGATACTTGATTATTGCATTTGAACTCTAATTCAAGCCATTATATAGAAAATAATTTTATAAAATGAAGAATAGGTTCTATACAGTGCAATGTAGACTATGATGTATTGTTAACTAAGTCACTGAGAGAGGCATGTAGAACTTCCTCTCGGTGCACCGCGATGAGTTCCTAACTAGTGCAGGCAATCAATCGATTTGATTGAAAAATGGTCGATTTCACCGATTTCGATGACAATAAAATATTGGAATGTGAAACATTCGTTGGTCATCATTCAATCCTGGACAATGTCGGGTCACCATGCTAGTCGTAAATTATACTGATTGATTTTGAAAAGAGTTCAAATCATGGAGATTAGCACGCATGTGCAGCAATGCTTTAAAAATGTTACTGCAAAAAGCGACTTAGTATTATTTACTAAATAAAAGGGCAAGCCATAAACAAGCTAATCTGAGAAGGCTTCTAAAGTGCTACTGAAACCACTTTGTTATCTACAGCAGGTTCGAGAGTAGGTAGTGTCAACTGTGCGCATGTGTAAAAGTCAGCCAACCATAGCCCGAGGAGAGATGAGGAATGTCATTACATTTGATGTGTTGACGGGCATGTGTAAATGATTGGATCAGCTTTATTTCAGTTTCTTTGAAATGAATGAAATATTAGGTTTTACATTTCAGCAGAGAAAGAAATTAATTCACCGGAACAAAAACTGAATTGAAAGACAAAGAGATCCGAGTAAAGAATGTGCGTTGGTACTTGATGAAAAAAAAGGGGGGGATGAGTTTCCTCTTTTTCTTTCTTTCTTTCTATCTTTCTTTCTCTGTCTGTTTGTCTATTTTAAACCTCAATCGCTGCAAGGAAGGTGGGCTCTCTCTACCGTGCTAGAAAACTACTAACACCCGAAAGTATCCTGTACCTTTATAAGGCAACCATTCACCCATGTATGGAGTATTGCTGTCATATTTGGGCTGATGCATCGGCTACTAGTTTCTCTCTCCTTGACAAGGCTCAAAAGAGAGTCGCAAATCTGATAGGCCCTGAACTGGCATCTAAGCTTCAACCTCTTTCCCATCGACGAAACGTTGCATCCTGCTGCCTGTTCTACAAATATTTTAATGGTGAATGCTTTGACGAACAGCAAGCACTTTTGCCCCCACGACGTGAACACCCTCGACAGACCCGACAGGCTGCAAAATCCAACCCCCACACTGTAGAGATCCCTAAATGTAAAAGATCTTTCTACTCCAGTAGTTTCTTCCCCAGAACTGCTAGACTTTGGAATTCCATTCCAGATCCCTGCTTCCTCAACTGTACTTACATGCAGAAGTTCAAGTGCAACGTGAACCAACATCTTGCTGCCCAAATCCCTACATAGTACCCCAGTAGTTGTTGCCCCTGATAGTAGCCCCCTACACCAAAGTGGCAATGTGCCTTGTTTGGGGTGAAAATGTAATAAAAATAAAAAATTCTCTCTCCATATATATATATATATATATATATATATATATATATATATATATATATATATATATATATATATATATATATACGTCCAAATAAATTATGGGCGACTTTCAAAGTAAATAAAAAAAAATGAGCTTCGAGGTGAGGCCACTATTTAACCGTATTTATCGTTAACAACAACAACAACAACAACAACAACAACAACAACAACAACAACAACAACAACAACAACAACAACAACAACAACAACAACAACAACAACAACAACAACAACAACAACAACAACAACAACAACAACAACAACAACAACAACAACAACAACAACAACAACAACAACAACAACAACAACAACAACAACAACAACAACAACAACAACAACAACAACAACAACAACAACAACAACAACAACAACAACAACAACAACAACAACAACAACAACAACAACTAATCTAAATTTATAAGCGATAAAAATAAACAGTAAAGTCTTCTAGGAGTTCGTGGCGGAACTGTGGTAAACATGGTCTGGAGTTCGATTCCTAGAAACAGTCAAGGTATACTGATGAGAGGTAGTTACCTTGAAACACGCGTTTACGTAGATTACTGTTTTTATAATAATAATAATAATAATAATAATAATAATAATAATAATAATAATAATGATAAAATAAAATGTTATATGCGTCCACATAAATTATGGGCGACTTTCTAAGTAAATAAAAAAAATGAGCTTCGAGGCGAGGCCACTATTTAACCGTATTTATCGTTAAAAAACAACAAATCTCTCTCTCTTTCTCTCTCTCTTTCTCTCTCTCTCTCTATATATATATATATATATATATGCATACACAAATAATTATTTTTATAATAAATATTTAAATATCCATACATGCTTTATCTTAATGAAAACTCATCGGTGTGACTATATATATATATATATATATATATATATATATATATATATATATATATATATATATATATATATATATATCACATTTGCTGGATTCGAACACTCGATGAAAATTACCTTTGGCTTACATTCAAAACGTTTGCAATTCAACAACAAAGTCGTACGAAAAAAAAAATAAAAGGCGAGAAAACTTTAGTCCATTGGATTTTACATGCTAGGCTTACATAGCTATTTTCTTATGACTATTGAATTAATTATATCTCTGCTTATCAGTCTTGTTTGCTATTGAAATGTGAAATTCCAATCGTTTTCATCGACTACATACTATATCCGGTCTCGTGTTTCCTTCATTACCATAAAGATGGATGGTGAAATCTAAAGCCTAAAATCAAAATAATAGATAAAATTAGACAGTTAATATACGGAATTAGTAAATCATAATGTAAACAGACTGATTCCAATAATCACAAACACGTCGTTGTAACGACCCTTACCTGTGGTGAAAACACTTTTTACCACAATGATTTCCTTCAATATATTAAGATAGTTTAAGATAATAATATAAAAACATCTATGTAGCCAATCGATATTTCTATAGTTGTAGTGACCTTAATCTTTTGTAAAAAAACACTTTTCTACAACAGTGGTTCTCTATCACAGATTAAGGGTGGCTTTAGAAAAGTGTTTGTGCTATTATTTTTACTAGTTTATTTAAATGAATATCCACCAAATTCATATATTACCCATTTCATAAAGATTGATACACATACAGTTACAAATTACACAAAATTGCAAATGGCTTCCAACATTTCAGTAGCTTTTTTTTTTTTTACACAGTGGTCACCACTTATCAAGGCCCGGAAGACACTCAGGGATAAGGGTTATTACAAGTACATTACGTTAGTGTGGAGACTTGATGAAATGTTTACTTAAGGGGGCGGTTCATTAGGAATTTGTTAACGTTGGACTTGAACACATACAAGTTGTAGTCAGGTGGGAAGCAGGCAGACGGAACAGAGTTCCACAGGCGTGCAGTTCTAAGAAAGAAGCTTTGTTCATGGAATCTACGTTTTGATAAAAACTTTCCGTTCTATGCTAATCTGCTTGAAACATATTTACTTGCATTGCTCTTCATGAATCTTTCTTTATTTTATGTATTTTTATCTCTTATTTTATAATGGCGCATCGTTGTAAATAATGAAAAGGAACTATTTAGATTTTCAGGTCATTGTGTTAAAAGGTGTAGGCGTGTGTAAGTATATGCGTGTGTAAGTATATGCGTGTGTGTGTTTGGGTTTTTTTTAAACTAATATAAAGAGAAAGAGTGGTGTTTCCCTGCATTTCAAGATATCATAAAAACAGATTTCATTATAAAAAATACGACCACGTAAATTTTCAGTGAACCTGCAACAAATCATTTTTACGCCAGCGTTTATTGAATAAGCCGCCGCGTAAATGTTGAAATTTACATTTTAGTCTGTTAACTATTTGAAACTTATCTTTAGACAATACACATTTAATTCTTTTTTTTTTCTTTTTTCTTTTATGATTAACGTATAGGGCGTTTTATTTGTCAACGAAAGACAACTTTTTTTCAAACTGGTTACAGAAAGCATATGATGTGAATTCTGTTTTTGTGGCATACTGTTGCATAACGAAGGTCACTATTTGGATGCAATGGTATAAGTGATATCCTGAACGTAAAATCTAGCATAAAAGTGGAAGTCAATGAAATCACGTGATTCCCAGTCATTTTTTTTTTTAAAGTTACATTAAGCAAGCGAAATAGCTGATGGACTAGGAACCTCAGCAAGGGTGAGGACGGTCGCATACAATGTAACTAGTTGTAACGAGACAAACGAATCCCGGTGAACAGTTAGCAGCTCATGTCTACAGAGATTTAGGAGCGTCCGATTAACTGACGCACTTAGTATTTATTTATTTTATATTTTTGTTGTTTTCTTAGCGCTTCAACCAACACCGATGAATTTGTACATATACATAGTGGAACGAAAAAATTGTCGTCCTAAAAAAAGACATCATCATTCCATTTCCATTTGCTGAAAACCGGTTTTCTTTATTGTTGCAGGCCATGTACTAGTTGGCGAGTTGTGTACAAATCCCAACATCAATAGTAGCCTTCTATCATGCCTGAAAGTGATACAATGTTCAACGAGCGAGATCAGAGATGCGTTGCTGTACAACTTATGCTCTGTATAGATCCAAGTTATGACAACAGAACCATTTCCAGCACCCTCAAAATGTATCGCTGGATTGCTACGGATAACAGAGACGTACTCAGAGTAATGAAAACAAAGTTTCCAACCACTGTTATGGTTTTTGGTGAGGTTTCAAGCGAGAGCTACATCATGCCACTTCACATCTTCGAAATCGACTTAAAAGTCATCACTAAAGTGTACCTGGATATGCTGAACAGTGTAGTAATCCCCTAATGCAATCAGGTGCCCGCTGGTAGACCCTGGGTATGGCAGCAAGTTTCAGCGCTGGCCCACAAGTCAAAAAAGACCCAGGAGTGGCTCCAGAAGGAGTGCTACAACTTTCTGTCCTTCTCTCATTGCCCCCCCCCCATCTCCCCGAGCTGAACCCGCTGGACCACTTAGTTTGGTGATACGTCGAAAACATCACCAACATGACCTCTCACAACGTCAAATTCAGCCTGACCGCGGCCATCTGCCGAGTATTCATCGAGCTCCCGCCGGCGCTTATGGAAAGGCATGCTTTCATTTCCAGACCCGTATCGAGGCGGCGATTGAGGCTGAAGGCGGCTACATGGAATAATCAATTTACCTGAATTGAGTTTTTAAATGAAAGCTTTAAAATAAAGTGGTAGTGTTGTTTTCTTTAGGGCGACACTTTTATCGTTCCACCCTGTATATATTTTGTAAAAAAAAAAAAAAGTCAGACGATTGGAAGATGTTAAGTAGATTTTACTCATAGAGTGAATGCGGTATTTAGGTGACAGAAACTAGTTTAGAGTATAGGCCAAGATCTCATCTCACTCAATTTTGATATTGCGTCATTTCTTGCTATTTTATAAAGAAACTTTTGGACATTGTTATGTAAAAATGATGATTACAATTTATTTAGCTATCTATCTATCTATCTATCTATCTATCTATCTATCTATCTATCTATCTATCTCTTTCTCATTTATCTATCTATCTATCTATCTATCTATCTCTTTCTCATTTCTTTCATATTTCAGTGTGAAGTAGTATTTTAATCGTTGCACTCGTAGAATAGACTGTTTGCTTTTTATTTACTCATCACCACTTATCAGGGATAAAAGCAACTCGAGTAAGACGATTAATGAGTTGGATAGATTATCAGTTTTATGATAATAAATATCATCAATGGATTAATAAGTAGAATGGATCAAACTTGATTAGATGAATACGATCTTTGTTAACATTAGATTTTTAGATAACAAGTTTGTAGTTCACAGGGAAGCAGTTTTGTGGCAACGTTTCTTTACATTTCGCTTGATTAATATCAAGCTTTTAAAAACTTGTTTATAAATATGTATCTATTTATACTCTTTTATCTTCATCCAAAATAAGGCATATTGCCACTTGGAGTTACTATTTGGGACCATGCCTAACAAGAGAATGTATAGAGTTAAGCAGCAGGATGTCTGTTCACACTGCATTTAAAATTCTGCCGGCCATTTTATTATTGGAATCTTTTGAGATGAGTAATTTGTATATTTATTTGCTAGTGGGAGGTAATGGCTTCCGGCTTTGCCTGGGCGTAAAATACGCTTAAATATGATATTTTATTTTGTCCAGATTTCACATATATTATTATAGAGTTGTGATTTCAAAAGTAAAAAGTAGTTGGGTGCGATCAGCTAGAATCGAAACCGAAACCGTAGCATTTAAAGCTGGTGACGTTACCACTGTACCAACGTGGTACGCATATGAACTGATTAAAATTAAAAATTAGAAATAAACTAAAATGCATGTACAAAATGTATAACAATTTTTTGAATTTTGACAAATTTTTGACCCCTAAAAACTATTTTAAAGATCTCTAAAAAAACTGTTTGTAAAAAAGTCCAATCATTTGAGACCTCTAGCGCCGCTCTGCGACTTTTAATCTCGGAGAGATAAAGTTTGAAAATATGGAGACGTGATGATATCAACGTCTTGTCAGACGAGTGCCATTCCCTCAGTCACTGAAAGTCCATGAGCCCGAAGATAACCTTTTGTTTTCTTTTAGTCCTGCCAGAGAATTCACACGCTCAAACAGACATGACATTGAAGACGGTCCTTGGCATTCATACATATATATACATATACACACATACGTACACATACATACCCATAAACATACACACATACACACATCCATCCATACATACATACATACATACACAATACATATAACACATACATACAAACATATACATACACACATGCACACGCATATACATACATATGCATACACATATATGCAAACATATACAAATACATATACACATATACATACATATTCACATACAAATACGTACACATGTATGCACATGAAGTTACCTACATATACCTACACATACATATATATACACCCATACGCGTACATATATATGCATAAATACATATATATATATATACATAATACACACAAATATATATATATATATATACATATACACATACAAACACACATAAACATATATACACAAAAAATAAATAAATAAATAAAAATATATACACACATACATATATACATACATACACAAATAGGTCCATATATTAACATACATTCATACATATATACATACATACATACTTACATACATAGAATGATGGCAGATCAATTATTATATGCTTCCAGCATTTCAGGGCTACACACGTGACAATTTTTCCATCGCCACGGACAATTTTTTATAGACGAATGCCTGAGGAAGTATCTATACAAAGATGATGTTACAGAGTTTTAGCTTTGTACAACAGCTAAGTCTCTCTCTCTCGGTTCAAAATGTTGAGATCCAGCAACAAGCATGAACAAGATAGCCAGCAAAAAATCAAACTGCAAATAAGCTTAATGCGGGTACTGGTCTCCCGCTTTATGTTTTTTTTTGTATTTTTTTGTTTTTCTTAAATAAGAGATTTTCTTCACCCAGAGGGGTTGCCTTAACAAAGCTTTTGGGAGTCCTCTACACCCCCCACACACATCGAAATAAACATATACACGTACACATACAAACATGCATACAAACAGATGCACGCAAACATACATACGAAAGAACCCACACAAACACACATGACAACATGCATATGCACATACATGCATACATACACGAATGTACGTACATATGCACGCACATATACACATATACGTACATGTCAAACATACATGAAGGATCATTTATGATGACGATGATGATGGTTGTTACGAATAGATGAATTCAACATGAATAAAAGAGTAAAACAATCCGAAATACACAGCACCTAGAATAAACAGACGTTCGCTTCACCGGAAGTACAGCTTTTAAAATGAACATGCGTTCATAACGGCACAAATCCTCAACGTTCATGACGACGATGATGATGGTTGTTACGAATAGGTGAATTCAACATGAATAAAAGAGTAAAACAATCCGAAATACACAGAACATAGAATAAACAGACGTTCGCTTTGCCGGAAGTACAGCTTTTAAAATGAACATGCGTTCATAACGGCACAAATCCTCAACGTTCATGACGACGATGATGATGGGAGTTACGAATAGGTGAATTCAACATGAATTAAAATAATTATGGAGACATACATACATACATACATACATATAGCCTTTTATATATTAGATTTCTTTGCGAACTGTTATCCTCATTTTTATGGTTTCTGTTTTACGACGTTTCGGCCAACTATTCCTCTGGTCTTCAGGGCCCGTGGCACAGTGAATAAAGACGTTGAGTCTCTGCGGTTCCAGGTGAGCATTGTCTGAAGATAATGGTTTCCATTCTACCCAAAGCCGGCAAAAAACTTGGCGATACAACAACAACTATGGAAGGCAGTACTTACTAAGGATACAGTTAAGTGACTCAGCATTCTTATCCCGTTGCGGTTAACAACCTGACGAAAGTCAGAGGAATAGTTGGCCGAAACAAAAACTATGACGATGAAGATAACGATCCACAAATAAATAAATAAATAAATAAATAAATAAATTCTGCAGGCTAGTATAGCCACGAAATCAAGAAACAAGGAAGGGTTCTAAAGTCTAGCCGTCAGAGGTAAGGGACTATTAAAGTAAAAGGGTTTCCTACGTCTAGGGACCTCAACAGTGAAGGGGTGGGCTTTTGTTGTTTGTCGGGTTAGTCGGAAATATATACGTGGAAGTGTGGAGAAGTGCTATAAGTTCATCAGAGCACATTCCATTAAAGTACTTATAAAACGTGCACAGGGGGTCAACATCGCGACGATGGGACAGAAGTTAGAGATTGGCTAACAGTGCGGGACCTATTAGACTTGAAACTCTTTTTTTGGACCCTGTATCCTTAGTATTCTGCTTTTGAATTTTCGTTTATGCGGCTCACGTGCACGATGTGCGCTATTGTTTTGCAAAAACATCACTTCTCAAAATATAACGATTTATAAATAATGTGTTTTTAGTCATGTCAACTATTTTCCTATTTTATACATGCATTAAAACTATTACACATTTGTACTCGAAGGGCTCATATATTTAATGAATCTTGTCCTTGCTTCTTGAACTGGGCTAATAGTTTTTCATCTTATTGTCACCATAATATTATAATGTGCAATGTTTTCTTTTTAATCATTTATCCGCTATTTTTCTTCTTGTTAGTGTATTTCTTCTTTTTTACTTGTTTATGCATGGTTGCTTAAACTACGGCACACCTAGACGACGTGAATAGAAACCATTGAAAGTTATTCGTCCGCCATCGCTCATATTCTACATATTTCAGCGCAGGTGGCCCCCTTTCGCATCGGTGATCATTTCTTCTTCTTCTTCTTCTTCTTCTTCTTCTTCTTCTTCTTTTCGTCAATTTATTCATTCTTCTTTTATCTTCTTTTTTTTTTCATTCTTTCTTCCTTCTATTCTCTTAATTCATTCATTCATTCAATCTTTTTTCTATCTTTTCATTTTTTCTTTCAATTTTTTTCCTCTCTTTACTATAGCGTTTTTATTATTTTTCTACTACTACTACTACTACTACTACTACTACTACTACTACTACTACTACTACTACTACTCATTTTTTCATCATTCATTTATCCCCCTGGTTTTCATAAGTTCATACATTCGTTTTTTTTTTCTGTATCATTATTATTTTCTTATTCTTCTATTTTCATTTTTCATTTTCTTACTCTTTTTCTAATCTTTCTAATTTCTTTTTCCCTATTCTCATTTCTCATTCTTTTGTTCTTCACTTTTTTCATTCTTTCTTCCCCTCATTTTCTTTGTATCTATTGATAGGTTATTTCATTCGTTTGTTTGTTTGTTCTTTTAATTTTCCTTCTCTTTTCTTTCTTTTTTCACTTTTTCTTCTTTTCATTCTTCTTCCTCTTCATCTACTTTTCTACTAATTCATTAATTCATTCTTTTTTATCCTTTTTTCTTTTTCATTCTTTTTCATCTTTTTTTTTTCTTCTTCGACTTCTTCCACATTTTTCTTTTCATTCTTTCCCCTTTCGTTTTTTTCATCAATTCATTCATTCATTCATTCATCCTTCATTTTTTTCTTCTCCTCCTCCTCCTCCTCCTCCTCCTCCATCATCATCATCATCATCATCATCATCATCATCATCATCATCATCATCATCAGTAGTTTTCTTTCTCTTTTCCTTCCTATTTTTCTTCTTTTCATTCTTCTTCCATTTTTTGTTTTCTGTTGGTCAATTCATTCATTTATTCTTGTATTTTTCATTATTCTGCCAATTTTCTTTTTTTCATTAATTGATTAATTTTTTCATTCATTCTTCCTCCTCTTCCTCGTCTTTTTTTATCAATGCATCAATTCTTTCTTATCATTTTTTCTTATTTTTCTTCTTCTCTTCATTTTTATTTCGCTTTTACTTCTTCATCTTTGGCTTCTTTTTCATTCTTAACCATCTTCATTTTCTCTTGATCAATTCATCAATTCATTCTTTTCTCTTCCTTTCATTATTTTTTCCCTCTTCCTTCCTCTTTCTCTTTTTATTCTTTTCATTCCTTTTTCTTCTTAATCTTTTTATCCGTCAATTTATTAATTCTTCTTTTTCTTCTTTTTCCTCTTCATACACTCAACACACCAAGTCTTAACACACTTCACCTGATAAAAGTACATTGCTCTGCTTTCATAAACTATTATTAGATTTTTATTTTTATTTTTACTTTGAATATAATGGAACTTTCTGACCCGCCTCCATCGCCCTTAGGTGTTTTTGGTTTCGTCATAAAATCTAGATATAATAAAGTTTGCTAAGATTTTATAGACAAAAATTCAATGCTTACCTAAAATCCATACGAATTTGAATAAGCGGACCCGTTGGTCTTTCAAACACCGGTGTCTTCATTGTAACTCAATTGCAAATATTAAATTTCAGTCTTGCTTTTAAATTGCTCTTTTTTACTAATGCACATCTTATTTAATACATATCTATATATCTATAAAAGTGAAGATGTATGTCTGTCTGTCTGTGTAGATTTCCCTACCAAATAACTCTGTCAATTTTCGGTCAAGAGACTCGAAATTTGACATAAAGGGGTATCGAGATTTGGAAAAATCTTTTTAATCGGTTTTCGGACAGAAATATGTCTGTCAAGGAGTCAAAGTTGAACGATTTGACATGTGAAAACTCTACCAAACTCATCTGTCAATTTTGGGTCTAAACGCTTAAAATTTTAAATGTAGGTTACTTGGACATGGATCTAACTTTATAATTTAATTTGAGCTTAAAAAAATAAATGTAAAGGGTTAAAAATTGGAGTAAAATTAAAAATAAATTTGATCTCTGCGGTCTCTCAGCAAATTTCTTGTCTAAACATTTGAAATTTTACATAAAGGGTATTCAGAGAGAGGGCAAGCTTTTTAATCTGTTTGAGTAAAAGATTTGAGCTGCCAAGGGTCAAAGTTCAAAAGATTTCACCTTTGCGGTGTCTAGCAAATTATTCAGCCAGTTTAAAATTTTATATAACGGGTATTCAGACATGCGGCATGCATTTTAATATGTTTTGGGGAAAAGATTTGATTGCCAAAAGATCAAAGTTGAAAGAGTTGACCTATGCAGATTCTAACAAACTCCTCCGCCAATTTCGGGTCTAAACACTTGACATTTTGGACATGGGTCAAACATTTTATTTTGATTTGAAACCAAAACAATAAATGTTAAGGAGTCAAAATTGGGGTCAAAGTTTTAACAAGTTTACCTCCGCTGTCTCTACGAAATCACTCAGACAATTTTGGATATAAACAGTTGAAATTTTACATAAAAGTATATTCACACATAGGGCAAGTTATGAACAGTACAAAGCGTTCGAGCAAAACCGGGCAGAAATGCAAGTAGTAAATACGGTTGGTTCTGAGAGTAATAGTAAATTAATAGGAAATAATTTTGGGTTCGAGATTAATAGTGAATTAAGATGAATTAAGTTTAGAGTTTAGAGTAATAGTAAATTAATAGGAAATAATTTTGGGTTCGAGATTAATAGTGAATTAAGATGAATTAAGTTTAGAGTTTAGAGTAATAGTAAATTAATAGGAAATAATTTTGGGTTCGAGATTAATAGTGAATTAAGATGAATTAAGTTTAGAGTTTAGAGTAATAGTAAATTAATAGGAAATAATTTTGGGTTCGAGATTAATAGTGAATTAAGATGAATTAAGTTTAGAGTTTAGAGTAATAGTAAATAAAAAGCAAATTACTTTATTTCACATATATTTTTAAGGCTGAAGCAGTTTACGATCTCAAAATTACTTTATCTACTATATAAAAGCTGAAACAGACTACGATTTAGACATTGCATTATTTTATGTATGTTTTTAACAGTGGGGTGGGGATATGAAATAAGCCCAGGAAATGGCCGAAACCGTTTACGAGTTAAACATTACTATATTTCATTCATATTTTACCAATGGGGTGGGGTATATAGAGTCAGTCCCAGAAATGGCTGCAACATTTTCATTTAAGACATTAATTTAATGTATTTTTAACAGTGAGGTGGGGATAAGAAGTCAGTGCTGGAAATGGCTGAAACAGTTTACGATTTAAACATTACTTTATTTCATGTATATTTTCAACATACATTATTACATAGTTATTATTTTCGTAAGGGGGGCGACAATGTGGGTAAACATTATGAAAAATGATTTTCTAAATTAGTAACATATGGAAGAACTATGAAAAATGATGACATGTGAGTTAATTGATTGAGGTTTTCTTTAATGAAAAATATCAACCCAGACAATATATCAAAGCTATTATTTTCGTAAGGTGGGGGAATAATGGGGGTTAAAATTATAAAAGAATATTGTCGAAATTAGCAACATATCCAACAATTATGAAAAATGACGAAATGTGAATTAATTTGTTGCATAGGGGACTCATATTAAAAGAGAACGGGATATTCACATTGGAAGAGATACGGCGGTCACACACACACACACACACACACACACACACACATATATATATATATATATATATATATATATATATATATATATATATATACTGAGGGGAGATACATTTATACTAAATGTAATGGGCGTCAGAAAAAAAAAAACAAAAAGCAAAAATCCAAAAGAAAAATTCTCTCTTTTGGCTTATCACATCCGAAAAACTCTCAAAGTACCCGTTTACGTAATTTTCTATTGTCCCCTCTCTAAAATTCTAACTTATTTCTAGGCCAATCATTTGTCTCAATTAACGTCTCATTTTTATTTTTCTATGACTTGCTTCTTTTCATTTTAATTTATTTACTTAATTACTTTGAATTCCTGACGTTAAAATACTATAACATTATACATACATTTAAGACAATTTACAACATTTGTTCAGCATCATATAACATTAAAAAATACATGAATACATTTAACTATGATTACCATTTAACTTACAATTATAACTTTTTTCTGTACAACAACAATTTCAACAAAAGTCTGTCAAAAAAAGTTGTCCTCTTAAAAAAAACACATGGAAAGCTGAAAAGTTCAACTATGAACACAGAATGCTTTTTCAATAAAAGTGCATTCGTACAGACAACAGGATTTTGTAAAATGATATTTATACATGCTGTTTTAAAGTGGGAGACTTGTGAAAAATTCTTGTTTGATTGACAGCTATGATAAACAATTTTCAACAACTCCAACTGTGACACATTGATCTAAATTTCACAACAGAAATAATAACCCCAATTTCTCTACTTGTGTATTTGTGTATTTTGTAAACAAAACAATTAATTTATCAATGAATTACGCATGGTGACTTGTTTTTACAACCGTTTCTTTTTTCCGTTCATATCTACTACTAATCTTTTTTTCTTTTGCGGAATATCTTCTCTTTTTTTTAGTACATTTTTTCCGTGTGTAAGTATACGATTCTTTTTTTTTCATTTTCACACTGTGCGTATGTGTTTATGTGTGTTTCTCTTTTTTCTTAATTATTGTTTTATTACGTCTAACATTTTTCTTTGTTTTTTTTTCGCGTTGTGTCTTCTTTTTCTTCAATGGACCCTTTTTGTGTTTCCGTGGTATGGTTCGGTTTTTTACTCTTGCCGAATAAAATGGTCACGGGGCACCAAATCAACGTATATGTTGCATAGGGGACTCATATTAAAAGATAACGGGAAATTCACATTGGAAGAGACACGGCGGGGACCCCCCCCCCATATATATATACTGAGGGGGGAGAGACATTTATACAGTTCTGGGATGTTTCTTCTTAACACATAGCGAGGGGGATAGGGTGATAGTTGCACAGTTCTTATATTTCTTGTAGCACATATAGAGAGGAGGAGAGATCCACATTCTTGTGAGTGTTACGCAATGTTCATAATAAGATGTTTAACACATTACCTTTTGATTTGTGGAATGATGACACGAAGACATCAGTTACAAATATCAATGGTGATTCTTTATTTCATTGGACCGGTCGAATGATGATGACGTCAAGAATTCACATTTGTTCTACATAGTTTAATCTTTCTACCCTTCGCTTCTAAAGGGCAGCTGACCACTGACTGACTACCCTGATCTCTGCAACTGTTCTGCCTCCTCTCTGCGATTTTATTAACTGTGGCTCCTATATTGAGAATCCCCTTTTTGCTATGGCGTCAGAAGTGTGGTTCCAAAACGTAACCAACTCACGTGGCTAAGCACACGTTTTCCAAACACACTTTTGACAACAAAGAATTCTCAACTAACCTATTTTTTAAACTAACCTATTTTTTACAATACATTGTTCATTCTTTTTAGCGGACATTTATAATTCAGTTTCATAAAAGAACGAAGAATCAATTCTTTTTACAATACAAACAATATCTAACTATTTCCGGATATAGTTTAGGTAATATCCAGGACCGAAATGTGTTTGTAATGAAATATATCAACGTTATTATTTTCATAAGGGCGGCCATAATGTGAGTTAAAATTATGAAAAATGATTTTCGAAATTAGTATTATAAATATCCAAGAATTATGGAATATGATGAAATTGATTGGTGCGTTTGTAATGAAATAATAAAGCCAGACAATATGTCACAGTTATTATTTTCGTATGGGGGAGGGCGATAATGTGGGCTAGAATTATAAAAATTACTGTCGAAATTATTAACATATCCAGAGGCTGGAGAGAGTAATGGCTATTTTGGGGTTACTATGCAATCTCCTACAATGTCATATTCCAAAAATATGGAACAACTATGGATTCATATAATCCGGGAATGACATCGTTTCTTACTAATGTGTTTTTGGTGGTTGTGGTAGTAAGAGGGAGAACTATATTAATATTGAAAATTGTGGTAAAGTAAAAGTTGCCTAATGATCATTCGCATCAATGCATTTATGTAATTATTTGGAAAACCTGCTGAGTTATGGTTAAGAAATGAAATCATTTCACTTAAAATGCCGGTATGACGTAAAATATTCCTCTGTAAAATTTCCTCCATTTTATCTATAACAGAAAAAAGACTATACTTAAGATCGTCAAGCCTAAATATCAGCTGACCTGATAATATAAATGAACACAGACGGAATTTGATGGACGAAATTATCATTGATACTTTTTAATTCTTTTTATACTTTTGCAAATTAATCCACCGGTTAAATTATTCTTCCCAATATATAATAATCAATAGAGGATCAATTCTATAATAATACATACGCAATCTGTATAAAATAAAATATCATGTATAAGCGTATTGTACAACCGGGCAACGCCGAGGGGCCATCTAGTTTTAAATAAAAAGATAATAGTCTTGCACTGTCGGCAAAGCTCCAACCGCTGTCCCTATCACCGCAGTGTCGCATTCCTGTACTCGTTTCACAACTACTTCAATGGAATGTTCTGTTGCGTCCCTTTGAGATAATACTCTCGAGTAACCCGACAAGCAACGAAAGGTTGAGGCACCTAGATGCTAGAAACTTTCTACTTTAACATTTTCTTCTCTGCCACAGCTGGAACTTGGAATTCCCTGTCTATTTTCTGCTTCCCTGAATGTACTATCCTGAAAAATTTAAATGTAATGTGAACAAATATCTCAACGAACAACTCCTTACGTAGTACCCCGGTAGATTTGGTTCCAAATAATAACACCTTACGCTAAAGTGGCACCATATATTGTTTGGGGTGAAAACATATGTAATTACTCCCAAAATTGAAGTATCCTTAGGGAAGCGAAATATCTGTTCACATTACATTAAAATTTCTGCAGAATATTACAATTAGGGAAGCAGAAAACAAGTGAGAGAATTCCAAAGTCCAGCAGTCCCAAGGAAGAAAATTTTAGGCTAGAAACATTTTGCTGCTTGTCGGGTTAGTCGTGAGTATGTATCTCGAAGGGGTACAAGAGCACATTTCATTAAAGTAATTGTGAAACAAGCAGAGTTCCTTGTTAGACACACTCCCAAATAGTATGCCTTTACGTTCCAATAGCAATATGGCCTTGTTTTTAAGGTGGAAACAAGTTAAATAAAATCTCACGTAAAACGTTAACGGATTATAAAAATGGCTTACTTGTAGAAATCAAGATCCATTAGCTTTATTGTTTTCCCATTTTCGTTGTAAAAGCGCGGATCGCTATTTTAAAAGCTTGAAAACTCACAACTAAAATATACATACGTAAATTGCATGCCTCGCAGTAAGAGACCAGAAATATATACGAAAAATCCTTTAAAGATGCACAAAAATACCTTACAAATGGGATTTGAATAAAAATATGGAATTATTTTAATAATAATTGTGCGAATGATAAGTTCCGCGAAAACGTTAAAAAAAATCTGATACAAGAAGAAAAACAAAATGGCGGATTTCTATTACTGTCAAAAACGGAATAATTTCAAGAGTCGTTTCCATTTACTAGATGCCTTAAATAAGTTTCCAGACATTTTTTTTTTGTACAGGCACTTAAAATGGCCATAGAATCTTGCAAATTCACTACGTTATTGCTATACATCTTATGAAATAACTGACCAATTTTTATGATTTCAAGTTCAGATGAACAGTTACGACAGGAATCGGAATGTACCCTACTAAAGCTTGATTGTCACAGCTGGTGAATTTCAAAAAAAGAATCTGGACGTAAGGACACTTTAGAAAAATGACATGCAATCAGATTATGTTTTATACTTGGAAAAATACCACAGAAACATGTGTAAGGCTTCAGACTGCTTTTGAACCATCTTATATGAATCGAGCATCAGTTTTTGAGTGGCATAAGAGATTCAAGGACGGCAAGGAGCTTGTGAGGGATGATGTTGTAAGAGTAAGGGAGTCAGAACATAAGAATTGGTTGATAAAATAAATAATTTAATGGATAAGGACCGTCGTGTATCTGTAGAGGAAATAAGTTCACAGTTTGATGTCAGTGTGGGAACTGTGCACAGAATTATTCGGAGGCAATGACGATGTAGAAGATTTGCAAGAAGTTTGTACTAATGGTGCTCAAAGAACATCAGAAAGAAAGGCGTTGCCATGGGCATTAAGAGTGTTTCTCATCCTTCCTATATTGCTCCCTGTGATTTTTGTCTTATTTATATAGCTCGAGGAAAACCTTAAAGTTAGTCGTTATAAGGCATTTTAGGAGATAGAAGAGGTTGTGACGAGGAACTATTGACACGATCATACAAGATGACTTCACAGAAGTTGTTAGAACTGTACAACAAGTACATAATGGCTTGCTGTCGGAAGAGTTTACTTCAAAGGGGACTAGAGTGTTAAAAGTGCTCATAAAAGCCTGAAAACTTATTGAAGGAACCTCCTATTAGTCGCATCTACAATTGAATATCTTTCTACTCGATACGAGGGTCGTTCCAAAAGTAAAGCCTCCTATATTTTTGTTAACTCTAAAAGTTGAAGAGCTGCGAAAACAGATACCATTAAAACAGACAACGTTTTGTTCTCCAGAATTTTTTTCCTACATAGTCACCACCATTATCAATACACTTTTGCCAGCGATGAACGATGGATGCGCACGGGCGTTCAGAGCGCGCTTTGTCATCCGAGGGTCATTCCAACAGTAAAACTTATTTTTTAACTTCAAAAGTTGAAGAACTTTGAATACAGGGCTGATGTCAT
>NC_136491.1:135495493-135502993 GCF_053919585.1 Euprymna scolopes | reverse complement strand
GGGTGTGGCAGCAGAACTCGGCACCGGCCCACGTCCAAAGAGACCCAAGCTTGGCTTCATAAAGAGTGCTACGACCTTGTACCCTTCTTTCACCCCTTCTCTTTCTCCTCCAACCTGAACCCCCTGGACTACTTCGTTTGGTCATACGTCGAGACTATAACCAACACGACTTTCTACAACACCAAAGCCAGCCTGATCATAACCATCCGATGAGTATTCGACATACTCCCGCCAGCACTTATGGAAAAAGCATGAACTCAGTTCCGGGCCCGTATCGAGACGGTGATTGAGGCTGAAAGTGACTACATTAAATAGATGTCAGCTCTACTACATAATCAAGTTATCTGAATTGATTTTTCAATAAAAGTTTTAAAATCAAGCTGTAGTGTTGTTTTCTTTAAAACAACAAATTTGTCATTTCACCCTGTACTTAGGTGTTCTCATACAAACGATCATCAGAAATTACTACTAATAACCGATTGTGTTCCTTAGAATCTGGACGTCAATAAATCTTCCCAGATAATCAGTATTCTCCACTTCTTTCGATAACCTTTGCAAGGGATTGTGTGTTAGCTACTTACCATTGCCGTAATATGGCATATCACGTTGACACACCGGTTCCCGGCAGATCACTGAAGTTAAGCAACTTTGAGCCTGGTCATTACTAAAATGGGTAACCAATTTGGGATACAGGTGCTGTATGTAGGAGGACGTCGACACCTCCTTGCAAAAGTTGCAAAAACCTAAAGTCGTCATCTCCCCTAACGGGGATATACATGCGACTGGGGACCGCTTGTGAATTTCGTACTCCCATGAAACTTCTTCCTTCGGATGAAGCCGGTTAAACCCTGAATAGGGTTGGTGCTGACTGTTGCACACACACTTACCATTGATATCTCGCTAGGAACGGTTATTGACCTTTACTGGAACTTGGGTGGCAATAAGCCTCCCCGAGGTCCCAGTAATCTTCGCACATCCATTAAATGTCTGGTTGTGTTTTATCTCGACAGTACTTCTTTTTTTTATTTTATTTTATTTATTTTATTTTATTTTTTTACATTTTCACCCCAAACAAGGCACATTGCCACTTTGGTGTAGGGGGCTACTATCAGGGGCAACAACTACTGGGGTACTATGTAGGGATTTGAGCAGCAAGATGTTGGTTCACGTTGCACTTGAACTTATGCATGTCAGTACAGTTGGGGAAGCAGTGACCTGGAATGGAATTCCAAAGTCTAGCAGTTCTGGGGAAGAAACTACTGGAGTAGAAAGATCTTTTACATCTAGGGATCTCTACAGTGTGGGGGTGGGATTTTGCAGCGTGTCGGGTCTGTCGAGGGTGTTCACGTCGTGGGGGCACAAGTGCTTGCAGTTCGTCAGAGCATTCACCATTAAAATACTTGTAGAACAGGCAGAGGGATGCAACGTTTTGACGATGGGATAGATGCCAGTTTAGGGCCTATCAGATTTGCGACTCTCTTTTGAACCCTGTCAAGGAGCGAGAGACTAGTAGCCGATGCACCAGCCCAAATATGACAGCAATACTTCATACATGGGCGAATGGTGGCCTTATAGAGGTACAGGATACTTTCGGGTGTTAGAAGTTTTCTAGCACGGTAGAGAGAGCCCACCTTCCTCGCAGCGGCCCTGGCAATGCCCTCGATGTAATTGTTCCAACTCATGTTTCCTGTGAACGTTAGGCCAAGGAGCTTGAAAGACGTACTCTCAGATAAAGAGTCGTTGGCCATTGCTATAGGTGGTAGAGAAGGTTTCTTGTAATTATTGAATGAAACCAGTTTAGTCTTGGCGTCATTGAACGTGACCATCCATTATACAACGTGACAATCCACTTACAACTATTTTGTTTGGTATAAGCCAAGATTGATGACATCACAATTTTTTATTTATGTTTTTAGTGGATAATTCATGAACTTAATTGCAGTTTCAGTTTCCTTAGTTTCACGTGATTGTGTTCTTTCTGGATTTTTGTTTTATTTTTATTTTAACTTCTATGTGAATTTTTGCAAAGACTGTGACCCAACTACCCGTGATGGTCGAAAATTACATCAGTAACGGTTGAATTAAAGCTGAACTAGAGCTTTTTATTATGTGAACAATCCCGGGCAACAACTGGTGATCTTACTGACCCAAATTGTTTCGTTGGAGGCGCAAAATAAAACAGGAAAATTTACTTCGGGAATGAGGAGACTGATAATAGCATTAATAATAATATTGGTTTTTGACGGGAACCGTTACATGGTGTTGAATAGTATTGTTTTGTCTTCGATATGATCGTGGGTTAAAGGTTTTTAGGGTTTCGCCTGTGTGGGAAACGCTTGTGGAAAAATTAATCATGTTTGAAAACTACTCAATTAATATGCACAGGTGATTTAACCAATTTAGCCAATCAGTAAGAATCTTGGTTGAATAAAAACCCCAGACTTCTCAAACCCACAACGTTACCTCCCTATAAAAGGGTGCGTGGAGCGTTTTTTCGCCAGTCAGCGAGTCTAGTCAGTCGAATCCAGTTGAAGTTGAAAGTCGAACTTGTCTACACCTCCGCCCCCTTCGTTTACTGACTGTCATATGGAGAGTATGGAGAGGAGACAATTGGTTGTCGAAAAAAGGTTCCATTTTAGTCACTGTGTAAACAGGCTGCTTGTTGAGAAAAAAAAGACATTGCATCTATATTTTTCCCCTTTTCATAACTGTAAAATAACATTTGTATTCAGAGTTTATTTAATGATTAATCTTTTTAAACGAAAACCCAAAGATTATTTGTTGCATACGGAATTCGTAACAAAATCACAAACGAATGATACCAATTCGAGTAATTTCTTTCAGGAGACAGAAAGCAGGAAAGAGAGAGACGGCCAACCCAGCGCCCGCTAACCCTGGCCCTCAACACCCGTATTCCTGGATACCGAGTTGTTCACTTTTTTTAAAAAATTCTTTCATTTTTTCTTTTATTTCTGTTCTTTTTTCCTGCGAGCTACTGTTAAGGCAGGAATACAAGAATCGTGCATCAACCCCGTCATCGTATAAGCGATAAAAACCACGCTATTGAACTTTCTTATGTGTCCAAAAACGGAACCACCTAGGATTACACTTATGTAGCGGTGAAGCCAACAGTCTTCTCCAAGTAATATTGGTGCTTTTAACCACATATTTTTCGTAAGGATCTAAACTATGACCTTTTTGAAATTTGTGCGACAATAAAACTTACTAAGATTCCGGTGGGAGTCTGGTTGGTACCCTTTGTCTTTTTAACCTTCTTAACCCTTCATGAGAGTTTTATCTGGTGCCAGCAAGTGATGGCATCACTTAATAGGATTTCTGGTAGTTTCAGTTCTCTTGGGTTATTGTTATTATTCTTATGTTTTGTCCTATTTTATTTCAAAATTTTCGGTGGCTAATCATTGCTAATAATTGAAAGAAATAATATCTTGCTCTTTGTTGTGGCCATTTGAGTTCCAAATTCCTCGCTGCGAGTGTTGTAGTCTTGCTGGCTAGTAATAATCCAAACAGACACAGTGGAATAGTTAACAAAAAGTGTATAAGCAAAATTATGCTAAAGATTCAAGGGTCGTAACTGCCACGAATCACAACTTAATAACATGTTTAATGTAGCTACTTTTATAATGTCTGGATATATAATAAATATTATAAATAAGTGTATATTAACCCTCTAAAACAATGTATTAAATTATTTACACTTAGGACCTTATTTTTCTTATAACTTATTCGATTTATGTATACAATATAATTATAGTTTCAGGTTGAATATTCTATGGCTAATAAATATATTACTGTTTAAAACCCTATTTTACTAAATATGGAAAAAAGAAAATTGTTTGCTTATGTTATATTTTAATTTACCGATACGCGTGTCTAAAGCATTATACACGCAGGCGCTTGCTTGTCTGTGGATATAAAACCACTCGAACGCCGATGTTGATTCATAGAAAAAGATTTATGTTAAAAAGAACAATCGCAGAACAACATCATAGAAATGAGTCACCTTCGTACACTCGAAAAAGACAGACAGATGTATAGCTTGTCTGGCTGTAGCTAGTTACATTTTGCTCGCCCGCTGCGCCCCAGACGGCGCTCTAGAAAGTCTTTCTAGCTATCGTCCGACCGCCCCCCCCCAAAAAAAAAACACCCCCCCACACACAAAAAAAATTAAAAATTAAAAAATAAACGAAAAATCTCAACCGGGAAGTCACGTCGTTTGATGATTTCTTTCTGCGGTTAACTGATTTTTTCATTCAAACACGGTTCTCGTTGTGCAGCACGTATTTTCATATCTCTTTATATATAATAAAATGATTGCAGAAATTCCCCCCTGGAGCAAAATAAACTTGGTTTGTACCAACAGATGCCACACACAGATTTATTATGTCTGAACTATTATCCACCGTTTTATGCAACTTTAGAACGCCGTTTTAGACACATTTGTTCATTATAATAAAATCCTACCTTTCATCTTAGGAGAAACATTATCACGATCGCCAACTTCTTTATAGGAAGTAATTCGCATTTTCCTCTCAAAATCTTAAGTCCTCATACCGCCACCATTATATACCGGAATGCACATCTTCATAAATAAACGAACATGCTGGACATTCAAAAACATGGCCGCTATCATTTTAACCTAACTTTTCCTTCTATTTCCTTATCTAATAATACGTATACGATGATATATTTTAGTACACTTATTCCTGCATAGGCAAACACTCATGTTTGCACGGCCTTGTAGGTTTTACAGAACAACGTGCTAGAGACTATGTAAGCAAATATATGCGAACATATATATATATATATATATATATATATATATATATATATAGAGAGAGAGAGAGAGAGAGAGAGAGAAAGAGAGAGAAAGAGAGAGAGAGAGAGGGATGAGCGTCGTTGTCGTGGTCACCCATGCTACACTTTCTCATTCACGTTACGATACGTTCTAAAGCAGTTAGGACGGGACAGATAGAGATAGCAAGATAGAGAGACAGAGAAAGTGTAAGAAAGAGATGAGAGAGAGAGAGAGAGAGAGAGAGAGAGAGAGAGAGAGAGCAAAAAGAGATAGATGAATGTCGTCGTCGTCACCTGTGCTAAACTTTCTCATTCACGCATACCGATACGTTTTAAAGGCATTATTTCGAAGGCTCATATCAGTGGGGCAGATTGCTGAAACAATCTTTCACTTGGTGATACAAGCACCAATATTGGCACACGTATGCTTCAGAACTCTCTCTTTCAGAAAAGCACGTTAGCCAACTTCAAAAACAAAATGACCACCATTTTTCAAGATGGCCGTCATTCGTACCAGTACGAAACAGTATTAGCACTAAATATTGTCAAAGTAATGACATTTTGACGATCTGCACATCAAAATATATGTTTTTGACACGTGAAATCGAAGCGTTTTAGTGATATGATGACTGTCTCAGTAAAGTTACCGATGTGGTATCTCAAATTGTTGTGACAGAAGCACAATATGCTACAACAGACTGAAGTGGCTTGCTTGAATTTAACCTGGATCATTGTTTTACTCTTTGCATTTACAGCTGCACATTAGTGTGCACTTCAAGGTGTAGCGATAACATTTGCATAGTCCCTGGCATTCGCTCGTGCAACAACATTTTGTCAGCTGCTGGCAGGACTGGGGAATGAGTGGGAAGGGTGACCAGAGAACTTCCCAGGCTTCACCTTTTTTGCCAGTCCCAGTTGCCAGGATTTGCAGGTTGCATTGTACATTTTGTTGACTGGACCCATATGCAAGCAGCTTGGAATGTACACCGTCTAACATGCTGAACGAGAGATGTACTAGATGGTGGAATGGAGTCATAGGGTCTTTGCTTCCGAGCAAACAAGTGCAGTCTTGCTTCATCAACCTTGGTAGTGTTGCTGTGTTTGTCATACATAGCGACAACAAATTTCTCGAGAATGTTGAGATCAGCATCTTCTATGGTAGATGTCTACTGACTCAGTTTGCTGAACACTGGGCCCACGTGAGGATAAACTTCACATGTTTTCCATGCAGTTGTCTTCCCTTTACCTCAAAAGACCGAGACCATGTCAAAACCAGTGAAGGCATCAAAGATGAGCATGTCACTACATTTCTCTTGGCCGAGATTCATCAGAAAGTCATGAATTGGGAACCATCTAATGGACTGTCTCTGGTCGAATTCTAGCCAAAGTATTTCTAAGCCAACATTCTGAAGATTCGCAATCTTCTATCCTTTCTGCAGATGTCAGTTATGAAATAAGTTTTTCTGTTCCAAAAGCTGCAGCTGCTACTACTACTACTACTACTACTACTACTACTACTACTACTACGACTACTACGACTACTACCACTATATTTGTTCTGTTTTAAATGTTATTATGCCAATACTACTACTGCTTCTACTACTGCTATTACTACATGATTTTTTTTTTAATTTTCAAACAAATAAGAACTAGCGTCACAAATGGAAATTCCACAGTGGCATCTTTCATATGTAATTTATTGCTGCTGGGCATTCTGTGAATGTTCAGCGCGAATGGAGACCCCGCGAGATTATTGTAGCCCTTTTGTTAAAACTGTAAAAGTATTTATCAAAGTAATCTGGTTAATGTAGTGTCATACTATATATCTAGATATTATGGTTAATCTACAATATCCTTATAGGAGTCTGTGACATATTTCCATTGTATAGACGTCTAGCGTGAACGGAAACCCCGCGATATCATTATACCATTTTTAGACAGAACAGATACTACCCTAACCAGAAAACCAAGAAGGTATATTTTAGTTTCACGTACGGTCCAAAAACGACATCATTTTTTAAAAATTTTAATTATATAAATTTAAAATTTTTTTTATACATTGTCCTGGGTGATCAAATGATCCTATTTATTAAAAAGGAGGCCAGAAGGCGATAACATACTAGAAGCATTAAATTAGCATGTTTAATATTCATAGTATGTTAGCACTTTCTATCCTACTTCTTTTAAATGAATGATCTCCTAAATTGAGATTAATAATCTAGAAACCGTGACACACGTACATACGTCAAAGGTACTATGGTATTAATATATATAGATTATATTAAGTTCACATTATTTTTCAAAGACGTACACCGTTTTGTTTTATTCATATTTTGAAACAGCATTTGCAAACTATGAATAGCGCCTTCAAATCTTTCTTTCATTCTTTACAACTACTATCAATTGGAATAAAAGAAAGGTGAGATCCACTTTCATTTGCATTACTATTTAAAAAAAATGATTCTTAATTCTATAGATTAAAGCACCGAGTGAGATCCACTTTCATTTGCATTATTAAAAAAAATGATTCTTAATTCTACAGATTAAAGCACCGAAGTTACCATTCTCTAATAGGTCTAATGTTTTTATGACTGATTTCTGGGAGGTCACGGGGGTTCAGTGGTTAACGACACGGACTGACAAGCTGGGTGTTCCAAGTTCGAATCCAATTCGGTCCACCAAAAT
>NC_136491.1:135415493-135490493 GCF_053919585.1 Euprymna scolopes | reverse complement strand
GTTCACGTCATTCGCTTGTCCCAAAAGCAGAAAAGACAGATGACACTCTCCTAACCAATCCATCTATCTTTAAATGCTAGCATGTTTTCTGTCGGCTATCAAAAGCGATGGCACAATGTTTCGTTGCTATTATTTAAGTCCCAGCAGCGAGTGGTGACACTGACAGTAATGACAGCTGTGAATTGTTTGCATCTAAAAAAGCATCACCAAGAAAAAAAAAAAAAAAAAAAAAAAAAAAAACAACCAAACAAACAAAAAAAAACCTCTATTTTTCTTAGACGTTTCTACATCCCATCATCTACTGGTACCCAGAATCCCAAATTCTTCCTTTTCTTCCTCTGCGTCTCATCTTGGCTTTCGTCGTCAACTATTATTTACACCCCTCGATATTACCGTTCCCCGACACCGTTCAAAGATTCATTGACGGCGCATAATGGCACGTATTGGGAACGAAGTCCTTTCGTGCATACGCACGTAGAGACAGATTAATTTTGTGCGGCGTTTTTCCTTCTTATATTTTCGTTTTTTTTTTCGTTTCGTTTTTTTCTTCTCGTTTTTTGGTTTTCCGGTTTATTTTTCAGTCTGGGTTTTTCATTTTGCCATAATGTTTTTCACTTCCGTTTTCAGTTATCGCTATTTTTGTTGTCTTTACTTTTATATTTTCAGTTTTTCTACCTTTTTTCTAAATATATTTTTCTTTTTATTGATATCGTTTACGTTATTTCTATTTCCTATGTTTTTCCCTTTTCTATGATTTTTTTAAACAATTTTATGTTCCTTTTTAATAATCTTATTCTTTCTCTCTATTTTTCCCTTTTTTCATCTTTTTGCTTCATATCTTATTTTTTCGACGCTCTTTTATCTTTCCTACACTTTCTCTCATTCAATCATTATTTTTATTTTTTTATTTTTTTGTATTTCGTTTTTTCGTTTTTTATCCATCCGCCATGTTTCCATTCATCTGTGCCTCTTTCCTTCTTTTCCTTTTCCTGTTCTCTATTTTCTTCTTTCTTTCTAATTTCTTTGTTTTAGTTTTCTATCTCTTTTTCTTTCTGGTTTCTTTCAACTTCCTTTCTTTTTTATTTCTTTTATTCTTTCTAGTTTCTTTCTTTCAAATTTCATTCTGTCTTTCTTTCTTCCCGACCTCTTTCTTTCTTTTTAATTTCATTCTTTCTTACTGATTTCTTTCTTTCTAATTCCCGTTTTTATTTTACTTCTTTCTCTCTTTTTTTTCTAATTTCCGTCTTTTTCTTTTTTCTAATTCCTTAATGCTTCATCCGTCAGCATGTAATTCTTTCTTTACCTATCTATTCAACCCCGTCCCCCAACTATTTCCTTTTTCCTTCCCCATTTCTCTTACCTTTGCATTATATTAAGTTTTTAAATGCGTCTTAGCAATTCTCTGAGAGCATAGGTCTGTTGGTCGGTCACGCTTCAGTTTCAAATAGCATTTCCATCACTAACCGTGCATATCAAATGGATGTATGCTTAAGTTTGAAAGAGAATTTTTTTTTTTTATAACGCTTGGGCTTAAAATAGATTTTGGTTTGTCTGTCACGTTAATGTTTAAAATAGAATTAACGTTTGTCTGTCACGCTTATGTTTTAAATAGACTTTTAGTTTGTCTGTCATGCTTAGGTTTGAAAATAGCATTTTCTTATGTTAGATAAGTTAACCTTTTAAATAGCGATTATTTAGGTCTGTCACGGTCAATTTTAAAATATCATTTTGTTGGTCTGTCATGCTTAAATTCTAAAAACCTTTCTGTTAGTCTGTAACGCTTAAGTTTATTTTGGTTTGTCTGTCACGATCAAGTTTAATAGATTATTATCATCGTTAAGCGTCCATATTGAATGGACGTATCTTCAAAATACCAGTTCTTGTTTTTATTTAATTTCCCTATTTATTAATTCCGATTCCACCCTTTTCTTTAATCGAATCCTTTCTTTATTTTCCTTTTCAGTGTCTTCATCTTTATCTTTCGCGCGCGCATGCTCTCTCTTTCTTTCTCTTTCTCTCTCGCTCGCGCCACCCTTTCTAGTTCTTTTTACCAACGCCAAACTTCCTCGCAAAT
This sequence comes from Euprymna scolopes, assembly GCF_053919585.1. NCBI lineage: Eukaryota > Metazoa > Mollusca > Cephalopoda > Sepiida > Sepiolidae > Euprymna > Euprymna scolopes. The sequence goes on along the minus strand of NC_136491.1, from coordinate 135,488,419 downwards.
GCATGTGTTCGATCGACAAAGAAGAAAGATGTTAAATGAAAAATAACACACGCCGCCCGTAATCACTGTTATCTGGCTGAAGGTGGCACGCGAGCCGAGTCTAAGTACACCGGCCAAGTACCTATCAGGCGGACGAACGAGACTCACATCAAATTAAACTGGTTGTCACGTAAAGTCTAAATGGTCGTCTGCCTCTTCCAAAACGCTTATTTGGCCGAATAGCTGTATAATTATAATTGCTTTCGATATCCCCGGCTTTCATTAGGCGGCCATACTGGGCCAATCTTGTATAATTTTCCGCTATTTTGATGTCTCTGTGTTGTCATTTTTATCGAAAAGTCGATGGGAAATCTGAACCAATCTCGAAACTAACGAGACTGATTCAGAAAGGCAGTGTGCACAAAATACACTTAATTGCCCCCAAAGCTGGCCTTGATTAGGCAAATACATTCGTCGTTGCTTGCCGTCGTCGTCGTCGACTGCGATTGCTGCTTCTGGTTTGTATTATGTGTTGTGTTGGCCAGCTATGGCGGACGGACAGGTTTGGCTGGACGACGGTGAGTGAAATAAAAAAAAAATCGTCTTGATAGAAAAGTGACCGAGGTGGTGGAAAAAGAACTTGGCGGAGAACGGAATACACACATTCATATAAGTATGCCCACACACACACACACACACATACAAATATATGTATGTATATATGTATATATATATACATATATATATTTATATATATATATATGTTTATATGTATATATATGTATACACGCGTGCACACACACACACACACACACACAGACACACACACACATATATATATATATATATATACATATATATATATATATACATAAACACTGACATTGAACGAACGTCAAAAATACCAGTATCAGTATAAAGAAATAAATAAAAAAAAACATACCGCTGAAAAAGAAAAAATAGGATAAGTAGAAGCAAAAGAAAATAAAAAAGAACGAAAAAAGACGATAGAAAAAAAAAGCTAAAAATTATCCAAAGCAAAAAACAAAAAGCAAATAAACAAAAAAAAAAAACCCAAAAAAAAACAAAACAAAAAAAAGCTAAAACCTCTCTAAACACCAAGAATTATAAAGGAAACCCCAAAATGTTATGGACACTTTTGGCAGAGATTCGGGAGGAAATCATGTAATTTTGGCAGATATTGAAACATAAAGGAATATTAAGGATGTAAACACAGACACAACAAAATGCGATAAAGTACAAAAAAAGATAAGCGTTTACCTATATATGAAAAATGTTCGCCAATACTTAACAGTATTCTTCCATATTTAAAGATATACATCAGTCGGAACAAAGGGATATGACGACTCACACACACACACACACACACACACACACACACACACACACACACACACACATATATATGTATATCTATGTACATATATATACATACGTATACATTATTATACGCATACACTGATATGAATATATATGCACGTGTATATATATATATATATATATATATATATATATATATATATATATATATATATATATATACCTGCATATTTATATCCTCATATTTCTCTCTGATAGGCTCATAAGAGTAGAGGGCTATCGACAAAAATCGGAGGCCCGCAGTATTAATGGCGGAGTCCCTCAGGAGTCCATCCTGGGCCCAACTCTCTTCCTGATCTACATCAATGATCTCTCTAAACGCATACTTAAATCATTCGTTGACATCTATGCTGATGACACGGCAACACATCAAAGGCGGTAAATGACAAAGTTCTCTCTGATTCTCTCTCCTCTGATCTCGAGCGAGTGGGGGAAAACGTGGCTGGTTATTTTTAATGCATCTAAAACCAAACTCCTATCTTTGCATCATCAACGCTCTGATCCCCAGCTGGCATCAATTGAAATGGATAGCTCTCGTCTAGGAGAAGCCCCATGTTTTGACAAGCTTCTGGGCTTGACTTTTACTCCTGATCTGAAATTGAACACGTACATCAAGTCTGTTGCCAAGGTCACAGGAAAGATGGTGGGATCCTTCTACCGCTCCAGAAAATATCTCACTACTGATGCAATTCTCTATCTATATAAAAGCTAAGTACGTCTAAGGATGGAATACTGCTGTCATATCTGGGCAGGAGCTGCTAAAATCAGCCTATCCTGCCTTGACAGAGTACAAAATAGACTTCGTGGCTTATTAGGGTATGTCTTTTTCTATTCCCTGCAACGCCTCTCCCACAGAAGAGACGTTGCGAGCCTATCTTTGTTTTATCGTTATTTCCATGGCAGGTTCTCGTCTGAGCTTCAATGTCTGGTCCCTCCTCGCCAATCTTTCACGAAAAACACTCGTCTAGCTGAAACCACTGTCAAAAATTTTCCCTACTCTTTATCTGTCCCTAAATCAAAACGTAGATTCCATAAACAAAGAACTTAGAACTGCACGCCTGTGGAATTCTGTTCCGTCTGCCTGTTTCCCACCTGACTACAACATGGATTTCTTCAAGTCCAACGTAAACAAATTCCTGATAAACCGCCCCCTTACGTAGACAGTTTATTAAATCCCAACAATAACGTACTGTGCAGGCAATAACCCTTATCCCTGAGTGGCTTCCGGGCCTCGATAAGTGGTGACCACCTTGTATATATATATATATATATATATATATACACACACGTATCAACATAGTGTGTTGGTAGTGATGTTGTTTCCATAGATGTTAATCCAATACACTAGTACTACTAAGATAGTACTCAATAACAAGTACAGCTTATATATATATATATATATATATATATATATATATATATATATATAAATAAAACAATACATATATATATTAACATATATCAATATATATATATAAATATATATATATATGTGTGTGTGTGTGTGTGTATGTGTATAGCCGCACTTAAGAGTTGTGATACAGCCACATTGACTCTCTGTGAATGACTATAAATCCACCCTATCTTGGGTTGAACATATTAAGGAGAGCGAAATAAGAAACTGCAGCTAGCTTATAACTTGTTTGGACAATGATTTATGATTGTAATGTCGCATACTAGTGTTAGAGTGTAAGGATGCTTACTGGAGAATCTATACTGGAGCAAGTTTTATGCAATTCTCATCAAGAAACAATATAGGGATAATCATCCAAATTTTTTTTTGTATATTCTAGCAAACGTACCCGTCGTTGACTGGGTTCATAAACAGCCTACAGAAAATGGACTGATTTATGAAAGTATGATAGGTTATGAAAAGGAGCGGTTGTAAATTTTGGTTGAATTTGGGGGTATCAAAACCAAAGCAAAATATGATAAAAGTAAAAATAAAATAGATAAACCCCATAATTTATTATACCATACCTGTTCACACTGAAACACGTATCACAATATTCTGTGGATCTATATTAAAACACCTTGTTAAACTTTGTGACATATTTCCATTCTATGGAGGTCAGGTGCGAACGAACACCCCATAATTTTATTATACTATATTTCCTCAAACTGAAACATAATTATCAAAGTATACTTACGCAGATAGATATGAAAAATCTTTATTAAAGTTTGTGCCTATTTCTGTTCTATGGAGGCCAGGCGCGAACGAAGACCCCACAATTTTATTATACGATCCCTATTTAAGTTAAAACACACTTATCAAAATATTTTTATGCACATCTACAGAAAAAACAATTGTAAACGTTTTTTTTTTTTAATTTTTAATTTTTTTATTTCTATACTTTGTGGACCAGGCGCGAACGCAGACCCCGCAATTTTAATGAACCACCGTTCTGCCAGATCAAACATACCCATTCCTGTGTCTCGATACATCTTCTATCATTATATGTAATCAGTTTTTTAAAGTAGTCAACCATATAGGAGCCTATAATATACCTGAATTTTATTAATAAATTTGAATATATAAATATAAATATATATATATATATATATATATATATTATTATTATTATTATTATTATTATTATTATATGTATCTACATAAAATTTTATGCAAATATTTGCAGTATTTACTTTGACAGTGCTCGATACATAAGTATGAATCATCTCCATGAATTTTAAAAGTAAATATTACGATTACAAAAGTACATTTAAATACGCAAAGCTCCAAATAAAAACAGCATTAGCGAACGACTACTAGGAGCTCAAAGAAAGTAAACGATCATCGATAACAGAGTGAAAAATATCACGGCAAGCCAGCGAATATAGAAACCTAAACGACACGTGTAGACTATGTTTAAAGGAGAAATTAGCTATACTTTATAGAGCATCTCAATTTATTTAAATGCAGGAGTGAAATCGCAAACTTGTATATACACAAAATAACCAATATTTTAGAATAATGGAAAAAACATAATGAACTACTGTTACTACTAACAATAACAGCATTAATAATAATAATAATAATAATAATAATAATAATAATAATAATAATAATATTAAAAATTAATAAATAAATACATTAAGTTCGCTACAAAAATAAAGCCACCTCTTTTTTTTTAACTTAACTTAGAAAATGAAGAGCTACGAAGACGAGAGTCCTACCATACAATTACTAGAAGGTTTACACATAATATATTGCCCAATTAAGTCTTTTGTATATTTAAAAATTAAAATAAATCTCTTAGAGGAAATTTCGACGTATAAAGCTCAATGAAAGATATAGCTCCAATTCTAATTATGAGCTCATCCTTTCTGTCGTTCTGAGCGACACATAATACTTCATAATGATGAGGACCTTTTTATGTTTACTTGGGGGTCATCATTTATTAAGTATCGAAGGCCTCTCGAGGATAAGGATTAATGAATATAAGGTGGTAGCGTAGTAATCTGCCCAACAAGAACTTGATAACATTGGATTTGAAGGCTATCGGGAAGCGTTCCTATAGCGGGCAGTTCTGGGAAAAACATTTGTTCATGGAATCTTCGTTTAGATTTAGCACAGATACAGACCGAGGGAAATCATATGTAGTGCTTGTAGCTAGTCGAGTGTATTTGTGAAAGTTTGGCAAATGGTAGCCATAGATTGGAGTTCAGTCAAGCACTTGCCATAAAATAAGGATAGAGCAAAGACAGGCTCGAAACGTTTCTTCTGTGCGAAGGAGGGAAGAGAAATGGACATCACTTACTATAATAGGTTTCGAAGCCGATTTTCAACTCTATTACAGAGCCGAGCAGTTCCTGTTCATATGTGGCAACACTACTTCATTTTAGGATGTACTTGGCTCTTATACAGATAGAGGATTGTATCGGCAGTGAGATACCTACTGAAGCCGTAGAGCGATCCAACTATTTTTCCAGCGATCTTGGTAACAGATTTGATGTATGTGTTACATTTTAAACCAGGCGTGAAGGTCAGCCTCAGGAGCTTGTTAAGACGCGATTCATTATACGCTTGGAAGATAATAGCAACAGATATGACGTCATGTTCTAGAGGTTGAAAGTTCAATCTTCAGTGCGTTTGATACTAAGAATACAATTGAAAATTACTTAAAACTTCCACCTGGTTATGGCTGACGGAATGAGAGCATGATATCTCCGTGGATTAAATAAAGAGTTTCGTTTGAAATTCCGTGCAGATTCCTGAGTTCGACGGAAAGTTTACACTCGAAGAAGATCAGGGGTTACATTGGCTAAAACGCTGTGAAAATCAAACACAAGATGAGAACAGTAGTCGGAAAACTCCAAATAATACGAAGTGTTTCTGTAGTTGACACGTTAAGCTACAACGGGTTTCTATGGAGTTGTGATTGAGCTAATATTTTTTCCTTCTTAATTTTCACTCGATGTTGTCTACAACATGAAATATAAACTTCAGCAGTGTGTGCCCCCCACCCCTTCATCGCTTTCCACTTGATAATAAATTCGAGGATCATGTTAACAAAACGTTTCTTTTGTTTACATCGTGTTGTAGATGACATTACAGGATGGTGGGAGATTAGCTAGCTGACTAGTCCGAAGGGTAAGTTTTCAGCTATTCACTCGAAAAAATGACCGGCCAGACACCGACACAATTGCTCGACCCACTCTCCTAACTGGAGGCGACGTTGATCTGCTCTGGTACCGTTTGTTGTTTCAAACACTAAATTAGTCGAGCTCAGGAAAAAAAAATACGGTGTTATTTTGCATTTCAGACTCAACATTTCATCGGATGTCAAACACTTACATAAATCGAATTCGAATAAAAGTAATACACAAATAGATTAAGTTTAAAACGAAGAAAGTGATTCTCCATTGGTTGCTTCTGATAATACAGTTAAGAGACATTGTTCTTTTCAACCATTTTCTCGCTTCCTTCTCTCTCTCTCTTTATATATATATATATATATATATATATATATATATATATATATATATATAAAGCTGAACATATGTGTGTGCGTCTGATCACGAATAGAAAACTGATCACATATAATGATAGAAGATATATCGAGACACAGGAATAGGTATGTTTGATCTGGCATAATGATGATTCATAAAAATTGTAGGGTCTGCGTACGCGCCTGGTCCACAAAGTATGGAAATAAAAAATGTAAAAATTAAAAAAAAAAACGTTTATAAGTGTTTTTGATACATAATAATACTTTCATAAATATGTTCTAACTCAAATAGGGATGGTATAATAAAATTGTGGGGTCTGCGTTCGCGCCTGACCTCCATAGAATGAAAATAGGCACACACTTTAATAAAGACTTCTGAGTAAGTATACTTTGATAATTATGTTTCAGTTTAAAGAAGTATGAAATAATAAATCATGGGGTGTTCGTACGCGCCTGACCTCCGTAGAATGGAAATATGTCACAAAGTTTAACAAGGTTTTTTAATATAGATCCACAGAATATTGTGACAAGTGTATCAGTGTGAACAAGTATGACATAATAAATTATGGGGGTTACCTATTTTATTTTTACTTTCATCATATTTTGCTTTGGTTTTGATACTCCCAAATTCGAAGCTATCTCTTTACAACCCTTCCTTTTCATAACCTATCATACTTTCATAAATCAGAATCCATTTTCTGTAGGCTGTTTATGAACCCAGTCAACGACGGGTACTTTGCTAGTATATATATATATATATATATATATATATATATATATATATATATATATATATACATAGTTATATTCACTTGCCTTTTCAATATCACAGATTTTAAACAGCTTTTTGCACCTATTTGATAAATGGACATATGGTGTCTAGTAGAGACTTAACACTTTAATATCAAAGATTTAACATGCTTGGAATTTTTTCTGGCGCCGGTTTTGTATGTTCACCACATCCTTTGAAATATTTTCTGTTTCATAATATTATGTTTGGTTTTGGACCAAGTGAAATTATAGATGAAAATCTCGCAAGTTTATCAAAACTTTAAATGGAATAGGTAAAGGGCAAACATTGAGAAGTTTGTTATCTTAAAATATAACGTTCATTTACATTTGAAATACACAAAATATATGAGATTCTACTTTTTTAGGCGATTATGTGTCAGCACACTGAAACGTTATTTTAGAATTTAGAATGGGGGTTCAGTTGTGCATATGAATATAATGTAAACTAATCCTGTTTCGGTACATTATAACTTTTTAAGCAGTTAAGTAATTTTTACCACTAATTCTAAGGCCGACCAGCAAAATCCTAAAATCACATGTAATTGCTATATTTTTCGTATTGCCACCCGTACTTAGGGTTATTAGTAGAAAAGGAGCGTGTTTTTTATGACTTTTGACAATACTATATATTAAAACGATAGCATGTGTGTTATTTATTTTGTGTGTCACGATTGACTATTAAACAGTAGTCGATCGTAATTGTTATGGATTCCCATTTCTTATAATAAATAATTTTACCAAGAATTCTTCATAAGTTTTTGTTTCGGTTTAAATTATAGCTGATGACACTTAAGTCATCTACTTTTTTTTATAAATGTTTTTACCAAGAATTCTTCATATGTTTTGGTTTCGGTTACGATTATGGGTGAAGGAACTCAAGCTGATGCATCCAATCATATGGATACATTTTTTATTTTTGAAATCGCAACTTTATAATATATAAAAATTGATAGAACCTTAACTCTAGAAAGGCATCAGGTGGGTAAAGTCCGTCGTGTGAATAAGCGAACAGTTTGATGTCAGTGTGGGACTGTACACACATTTATTCGCGGGGAACTGAAGATGTGGAAGATTTGCGTGAAGTTTGTCTCAAAGGTGCTCAGAGAAGATCAGACTATTCAACCAAGATGGGCATCAAGAGAGTTCGTTACTTATACTCAAGGACTTTCTCCCTGTAACTTTTGGTTACTCCTTATGTTCAAGGAAAACCGTAGAGGTTGTCGTTGTGAGGCTACTGAGGAAATGAAAGGCTTATTGACATACTCACAAAAGAGGGCTACATTTAAGAAATTGTTGGAACGGTACACCAAGTGCATTGCAACCGGAGGAGATTACTTCGAAAAGAACTAGAGTTTTATGTGTGTACTATCAATAAAAGTGCCCATACTAAAAAAAAAAGTCTGGAAACTTACTGAAGGCACCTTCTATAATAAAATCATCTGCATTCTCTTATTTCACGATATTACATCTTTTCAATATAGCTACACTTGATAAGTGTATGTACCCGGAGATTTAAAAATTACTCATATATATATATATATATATATATATATATATATATGCTGTTTTATTTGTTTTTGTTAGCGATACTTTTTTGAATGAATTCAATTATATATATATATATATATATATATATATATATATAGAGAGAGAGAGAGAGAGAGTGAAAAAATGACAAAAAACTATATTACACAATTCATGATGTTAACCGTCTTATAATTTATTCCATTAATTCAGTTGACATTTACAATTCTTGACAGTATCTATGTTGTGGCGCAAAATCAATCACTTAATTATTATATCAATCAGTTAAACTATTTTGCCCTTAACTAATCAGAAGGAATAGCAATAATCAATCCGTCAAAAGTAAATAAAGTGTGATTTGACATGATTAAATCCGAAAATTGGAAGAGATGCTGCAAATACGTTTCATATGTTTCCATTACGCCATTTTGAATTCATTCAGGAAACAGGAAGGGAATTACAAGGTATAGGGAAGAAACTATTATAGTAACATGCTTTCCATTATCTAGGGACCTCAACAATGAAGGGGTGCGGATTTGTTGGGAGTATGAACGTACAGGTACACAAGTGCTTTGAGTTCATTAGAGTATGTTCCATAAAGTACTTGTAAAACGGGCATAGGGATAAAAAATTGCGGCAATTGGACAGAAGTTGAAGCTTAGCCGATAGTGCGAGACTTATTAAATTTGCAACTCTTAAATGGTTCGTAAAATAATATTCCAAATTAAAAAAAAAAGTAAAAACTATTTACATAATCAACAGTATTGATAGCATTGAATCCTGTAGAATGCATTTTAGTTTCTTAAAATCAAGTCAACAATTTTAATAAAATAACTTGTAAAATACAAATCATAATTAGAAAAATCATTCATTTATACAACTAGAAGTTTCTCCCGGCTTTGCTCGGGCCCTATGTACCGTTCATAACTTTATATGCGTATGTATATATTAAAAAGTGTGAATATGTACGGTAATGCCTTTCTATATAATAGTCTTCCTTAACTACTATAGAGAAAAGTTGGTAGAGAACGCAGACGTCAATTATTTTTTAACTTTAACCCAATTTTGACCCCTTAACATTTATTGTTTTGGGCTCAAATTGAATTCAAATGTTTGACCCAGGTCCAAGAAACCTACATCTAAAATTTCAAGTGTTAAGACCAAAGATTGGCAGAGGAGTCTGCAAAGTTCAACTCTTTCAACTTTTACCTCTTGGCAGCCAAATTTTCGACCTAAAAATGATTAAAAAGCTTGCTGAAAGTCTGATTACCCTTTATGTAAAATTTTTAGACCCAAAATTGGCTTAATAGTTTGCTAGAGCCCGTAAAGGTAAAATCTTTTGAACTTTGACCTCTTGGAAGCCAAATTTTCAGCAAAAAACGATTAAAAAGCTTGCCCTATGTCTGGATACCTTTTATGTAAAATTTTAAATGTGTAGACCAAAAATTGACCGAGTTATTTGTTAGAGACCGCAGAGATAATTTTTTTTTAACTTTGACCTTAATTTTGACCCTTTAAAATGTACTCTTTTGCGCTCAAATCAAATTATAAAGTTATATCCATGTCCAAGTAACCTATATATAAAATTTCAAGTGTTTTGACCGAAAATTGGCGGAGGAGTTTGGTAAAGTTCGTTGAACTTTGATCCCTTAACAGCAAAATTTCTGGCCGAAACCCGATCACAAAGATTTTCCCAAATCTCAATACCCCGTATGTCAAATTTCGAGTCTGTAGACCAAAACTTGACAGAGTTATTTGATAGGGAAATGTACACAGACGGACACGCACACAGACATTTTCATTTTTATAGATATATAGATTTATTTTATTTATAAAATTTAGTTTAACATAATGCATTTCGATTTCTTTGAAAACTAGTCAGTTATTTTCCTGAAAGTTCTCACTTGACGTTGGTTGGGTGTTTTAAACGGCATATCGATCATGTTAAGTTGTTTAATGCATTGAAACGTTATTTATGGTAGATTATTCTGTGTCAGATGTTTTTTTTTACAAAGGAGTCACCACTTATCAAGGCCCGGAGGCCACTCGAGAATAAGAGTTCATGAGTGCACAGTAGTCAATGGGACAATGTCGTGGGAATCGTTAATAGTGGGAATTGGGTAAATTAGATTACTTAAGGGGATGGTTTATCAAGAACTTGTTCATGTTTGACTTGAAAACATATTGTAGTCAGTTGAAAAGCAGGAAAACGAAACAGAATTCCATTGGCGTGCAGTTCTAAGAAAGAAGCTTTGCTCATGGAATCTACGTTTAGGTTTAGGCACAGATAAAGAGTGCGGAGAAATTATTGATAGTGGTTTCACTTAGACAAGTATTTTTCGTGAAAGTAAGGCCAGGGTGGGAGGAAGAGATTGGAGCTCAGACGAGCACTTGCCATGAAAAAAACGATAAAGCAGAGACAGGCTTGTAATGTCTCTTCTGTGGGAAAGAGGTTGCAGAGAAGATAAAAAACATCCCTCACTAGGCAACGAAATCTATATTGAACTCTGTCAAGGTAGGATAAGCTGGTTTTAGCAGCTCCTGCCCAGATGTGACAACAGTACTCCATCCTTGGATGTACTTGACTTATATACAGGTAGAGAATTGCATCAGCAGTGAGATATCTACCGGAGCGGTAAAACGTTCCAACCATTTCCCAGCAGCTTTGGCAACAGATTTGATGTAAGTGTTTCATCTCAGATCAGCAGTAAAGGTCAGACCTAGAAGCTTGTCAAAACATGGAGCCTCCCAGGATGAGAGCCATTCATTTCAATTGATAGCAGATGGGGATCAGAGCGTTGATGTTGGAAAGATAGAAGCTTAATTTTAGATCCGCTAAAATTAACCAGTCGCCTCTTTCCCCATTGTACCACGTTATCAAGATCAGAGGAGAGAGAATCAGAGAGAACTTGGTCGTTTACGGCCTTTGAAGTGTTGCCATAGATGGTAGTGTCGTCAGAATAAATGTCCACGAATGATCTTAGGATGTAATTTTGGAGATCATTGATGTAGATACAGAATAGAATAGGGCATAGGATTAACCCCTGAGGGACTCCAGCATTAATACTTCTTCTGATTTCTGCCCATACACCACTACTTTTATGAACTTGTCGGAGAGAAATGATTTAATAATTTAGAAGACATTTCCAGTTGGAGATTTTGTGGATTAACTCTTTATACGATACACTATCAAATGCCTTATATATGTCAAGAGCAATTGCTCTAGAAAGGAAGCCTCCGTCGAGATATTCGCTTATACTATGATATATTAGTTAGCACATCTGCTGTAGGTCTAGCAGAACGGAAACCATATTGCATGCCATAGAGGATGTTAGTTTTTGCTGAGGTGATTGACTACTCTATTTTACACAGGTTCAAGTAACTTACTCATGACGCACAGGGCACTTATTGAAAGAGAGAGAGAGAGAGAGAGAAAGAGAGAGAGAGAGAGAGAAAGATAGAGATGACCGATTACCTGAATTTTTAAATACGGGACCTACAAATGAGGTTTTCCAGGGCGTTGAGAAGGAATTCTCCTTAAGAGAACGCTTAGACAGCTTTGTAAGTATAGGAGCTAGTTCTGGTTGAAGCTTTTTTTATGCCATCAGGGCCAGTTGCTTTATTGGAACCGAGATTTTGTATTAGGTTGGCAACTTTGTATGTCGCATAGTGTGTTTTCAGAGACAGGAGGAAATACTAGGAGTTGGTGCCCCTGATCGCATAAAGTAGAATTAGCTGCAAAGTTTTGGCTAAGAACTTGGCTTTTTTCGATGCTGACGAGATTACTTCAGGTCCATTGATAATGATTGAGATAGAGTTCACACATCTATTCTATGTTATTTGCCAAAATTGGTGGGAACCAAGCCGCTGTTCAGCTATTTGGACTTCACGGATTGAGCAGACAACTGTAGTATTGTGACGTATGGGTTTCGTTTTTTCTTTTTTAACATATAATAGTAGGAATGTTCGGTGCATTATGAATGGTGATGATTATGTAGAAAAATAGATGTTGAAGCAGGAAACATCGCTCGTTTTGATGGTACCACTTCCGTCTTCGTATCTCTTAAACATTTTGAGTTAAAAACTAGGAAGGATTACTTTTGGAACGATCCTCGTATTTTGATACAACACTTTATCTTTTCTATCCTCTGCTGCCAAAATAAAAAAAAGAAAAAAAGAAAAGAAATCCCCCTTCAATGAGGCAATTAAAATTTTTTTTTCATCTCAATCGTTCTTATGATGTGTGCTCTATCCACATTAAAAACTCTGATCAATTTGGGTCAGAGGTCGATATCTTCAGAGAACACCAGAAATTATTAATAGAATGCGTTTGTATTGTTATGATAACTGTTTCAGTTATATTCAGTTTTGTCTACTGAACGGAGAATCCCTTTTCCTATACGTTTCTAGATGGAGTTACTGATGAAGTCTTTTCTTTTGTTATCAAGAGAATGGATGTTTTAAAAAGGACAAATGATGGTTTGCGATAATCAAAATGATTCATCTCATCATCAGGTTCTATGTATTCTTTGATACATGATTTCCAATCAACCATCGTTTCTTGTTGGTGACATGTAATTGGTTGAAATTACTAGAAAGTCCGTAATTCATCGACTGTTATTGACGCAATTTAGAGCAAACGAAATCTTGTCCACAACTTACGCCGGTGTAAACGTAAAAGAAATATTCCACAATACACCCGATTGCCATCAATGCGGGAAAATGTGTTCATTGGAGCAGAATTGATAGATAAAGAAACAAATAAACGACAAATAAAAACGATTCCCAACCTTATTCTTCGATTTCTAAAACTACGAAAAGAGCACAATCCATCACATACGGACAGGATCAAACGTATATATATATATATATATATATATATATATATATATATATATATATATATATATATGTGTATATATATACTGTTTTAAAGAAAGAAATGTTAAAAATATAATACTATATATATAATTTATACATACATACATACACCCACTTACATATATATATATATATATATATATATATATATATATATATATATATTTTACTATAATAATTAAATACCTACAGACACTAGTGTTTCATCCTTTCAGGATTCTTCAGTGCAGGGTGTCACGATTACTACCAGTCGAACGATTCGAACCCCGCGACACGAGACATCTCTGGCTCGATTAGCGGAGGCCGCATCCATTCGGCTACCATTAACCGTGTGAAATAGCGTTGAATTTTAAACATTTTAATTTAAATGTTCATTACGTCAGGCAGACAGTGATCAAATCGTTATACGATGATCTACGCATAAGAGCTAAATTGACCGACTTTTAATTCAACTGAAAGTGCTCAACGATAAGAAACGAATTTCTTAAAGGGGCTGTCATAATTATTTTTTTACTATAATAATTAAATACCTACATACACTATATATATATATATATATATATATATATATATATATATATATATATATATATATATATATATAGTCATCCACATACAGTAATGTTTCCCTATTTCATAGCTCATCCGTTCGGCTAGACAGATAACTGCCTCAAGACAGAATCGAAACCCGACCATCCAAATAACAGTCAATGCTTCTCACCATTAAGCTATACGGCTGATGCTATGTGGGTAATGAATTAACGATGTTTTTACATCGCCCAAATGCCTCTGCTCAATTTGTTACACAAAGAGCGTCGCTTAATACGCTAATGGCAGTTTGTATATCATTTCCCAATTTGCTCAACCAAAGATATATATATATATATATATATATATATATATATATATATATATATATATATATATATATATATATATATATATATAAGGGGGTAGTCATCAACAATGTGTATTTTTCAACATTATTTTATTATTCCATGTCTTGGTTTTTCATTGAGAATTATGTTTAGATCATTGTAATAATGTTTTTAAATAATTGAAATCGTTTTTAACGCGTTTCAAACGTTCTGTGAAGCGTCCTCTTCAGAAATTATTTTCAAAATGTGTTGGAGATGTAAAAATAGCATTTTCGTAATTTATTTGAAATGTTTCCAAGAGGTGGAAACGTGTAAGTGTCTACTATTCATTGGAATTTTCAATTTTTATTACTCTTTTATTTGCTGTGGTCACTCCTGTGTTGTGTTTCTCTCTCTCACTCTCTCTTTTTGCTTGTGTTTTTTTTCTTTTCCTTAAGGGTAGGATGTATGTGTGTGTTTTCTTTTATTGATTTGAAGAATGTGTGTACTGTTTTATAGTATTATGAAGTTATTTGCTTCCCTAGGAAGGTGACTGTGATCCAAGGTCGTTACTAATGTGTATGTGTGAGGAGGGGGGGGGAACCAGATCTTCTGAAATAAGGGTAGGGGTGCTTTCATTCTATTTTGATATTTATTTTTTGGATTCTTAGATTTTAGTATTGTGATTTTTCGTTTCAATCTTAGACTGTTCGGGTATTCTTTATATTATGTTTGTTTAGATAGAGGGGTGTATTTAAAAATATGTATAGGGGATTTTTTAATGTTTCTATTTATTTGTCTCCCCATGTGGGTATGGCCAGACCCAGGATCGGTTCCCAGTGTGGCGAAAATCTCGTTCCTCAGAGGGGGGAGCCAATTGGAGGGGTATAGGTATGGGAGGGAGATGATAGAAGGGATGATAGTTGTCTCAGTCATGAGAGATTTCTCTTCCACTGACTGAAGGGGGAGCGAGGTGTTGGAACATATATTATACTATGGTTCTAGGTGTTTCCTAGTGTTGTTGGTTTCGAAGTTAAGTAGGGTTGGTATTGTTCAGTGTGTTGTATTAGAGATAGGCGTGTTATATCTGTGTGTGGTTGTATGCGCGAGCGCGCGTGGTGCTTTAATGTGTCGGTTCTAATTTATGCGTGGGTGTGTATATGCATATGGATGTGCATGCGAGTGTGCCTTGCATTTCATGTTTTTGTGTGTTGATATTAGGCTCTGTTTAGTTCCGGAGTGAATCTTGTGATGAAGTTTTTTTCCTGTGTAAGTAAATAAAAATAATTGTCTGTTTGGAAGATTGGCATTATTTTGAAGCTGTTTCCACTGCATGTGTGTACGTGTTTTGAAACATAGAGGTGTCTGTTATCTACAATTTTGATGTTACTCTTATGTAAGGCCACTCTATTGCTGAAATTTTTGGTGGCGCCTATGTAGGATTTGTTGCATGCTGTGCATCTTAGTGTATATACTACATTTCTGGAGGTGCAATTTAGATCCTTTTTTATTTTGAATGTTTGTGCTGGGTTTTTGAATGTGTATGTGTTTCCTTCTATTATTATGTCACATACTCCACATCACGGTTTGTTGCATTTTGTAACCCCTTTTCTAGTGTGTGGAACGAGTTTTGAGGAAGTTAGGATGAGTTTTAAGTTTTTAGTTTGGCGTTTGCCTTCTATTATTTTTGTTGTTTTAAGTATGTTGTTTAGTTTGTCGTTCTGATTGAGGAGGATAAGGTTTTTTGTTATATGTGTAAATAGCTCTGGGTTGTTTGTGTTGTGTGTAGAGACATGCTAAAATTTGTTCTTTGTGCGTTCTTTTGGGATTCTTAGTTTGTCTACTTGAATTTTTTCAGCCAGTTCAATAGCTTTCTGTATTAGTGGTAGTGGATATCCTCTTTTCCGCAGTGTTATTTGTAGTTCATTCAGTCTAGTCGAACGGAGGTGTCTGTCTGTTACTATGGTGCAGACTATACGTGCTAGGGAGTATTGATTTTAGACTGTTTTATATAAAGCGGATATTTTGCGGAATTTTAAATTTTGGTTTTAAACGATGTATTTTCCAATAAGATTTGTTAAAATACCATTCTGTTTCATGTTATCTAATCGCTTAAATTGCAATCGATGAAAAAATGAAAAAAGCAAATTCGCACAATGTTCTTATTTCAATTCAAGCTACGGCGAAAAGCCGCTGAAACAGCTCGCGATATATAAAGGTGTTTGGCAAAAAAACAAAAAACAAAAAAAAACACCGCCGAACACACAACACAATAGTAGTTAAGGAAATTTCGTAGCGGCGACGAGACTCTTGGAGATGATGAGAATAGTGTTTGAAAATGTATATATGTGTTTGTATATATAAATGTGTTTAATATATGTAAAAAAAAAGTCTAGCCACCTAACTTGTAACAAATTACCAAGTGACTAGGAAAAATGTATATATAAGTAAATTAAAAAACAATCTCTACATTTATTTCTACAATATGCCTGAGGATGATAGAAGTACTTCTGTCGAAAGCGCTCGCGATTATGGATCCAACATATACAATTTCGAGAAGAACACAAAAAGGACTATTCGGAGATTGGAGAAGATAAAAAGGAAAATCGTAAAACAGAATAATTCCGTGATATTCAATAATATTTGTCTAAATGAGAAAATGCTGCCTAAATATATACACACACACTATATATATATATATATATATATATATATATATATATATATATATATATATATATAATTACACAATTTGTTTAAGGTTTTAAATGTTGTTTGGATAACTAGTCTAAAGTATTTTTGCACTGATAAATCAGGAAATGGCATCCCTTTCTCTTCATTAGTTCAGGTTTAATTAAAAAAAAAAATAATCGATTAAATTTTTGTGGCATGATCAGCTGACTTTTGTAAACATATATCATCCTAAATATGTTTTTAAGAGAAAAATATTTTACCTAGAACATCTATTGATTACCTGATAGAAACATCGATTACTGTAAACTGATTGGTGGGCATTGATAAAGGTAAGTATACGTAAATTTGCTTCACCATTGTTCAAATGGCAGGGCTTGAATCTCCGTTTCTACGAACTCTTGGAATATTCAGCGACAGGGAGGTCTCTCTTCAGATTCTACCAGTAGTAATCCATCATAGCTGCGTGTTAGCGATCCTGATAATTGGTATTCGTCTCTTTCAGGTCCTGGTGGAATTTTTCCCTCTGCTCGTCAATTATTGAACCTAGATTAGCAGGAAACCATTCATAAAAAGAGGCTGTGTATCTTAAGGCTCATGTTTTAGCGCAGGTTTCTGAAAGCAGTAAACATAGTGTTGACAAATTCTACGTTGTTTCTGGCCTTACTCTTGCCAAGAAAATTCTTCACTACAGGAAAAAATGCCTTCCACTCCTCCAGTTTCACTTCGTTCATGGAATTTTCGAACTCTATATCTTTTGATCCACGAATTTTATGCTTCGCCGCACCAAATTTGGGAAGATTTGAGATTATATGACTTTAAACTGATCCTAATTCCACATAATAACCCAAAACTATTGTACCTGAATACTTCTTGTCAATAAAATAATTATTTCAAATCAAAATAAAAATTCGACATGGCACTTTACTCCCACCAACTACTTATAAAATGCCCCACACATGCGTACATACGAACAAAAACGTATCCCCCCCCCAAAAAAAAACCATGTGGTCATAGCTTGCCTGATCGAACAAACCAAGGTGATAGTTGGATTTAGCGCATCAGATTCGTCTTAAATCAATTGAAAAAAACGCAAACAAATTTATTGTTGACTATTATTATTATTATTATTATTATTATTATTATTGTTGTCGTCATTATTATTATTATTATAATTATTATTATTATTATTATTATTGTCGTCGTCATCATTATTATTATTATTATTATTGTTATTATTTTTATTATTATTATTGCTAATATTGTTATTATTATTATTATAATAATTATTATTATTATTGTTGTCGTCATCATCATCATTATTATTATTATTATTATTATTTTTTATTATTGTCATTATTGTTATTATTGTTAATATTGTTATTAATGTTATATATATTATCATTATTATTATTATTTTTTATTATTAATCTTATTATTATTATTATTATTATTATTATTATTATTATTATTATTATTATTATTCCCTATAAGTTTTCACACCATCACATCATCAAACATTTCTCTTTGAGAACAACCTGTGGTGTTTCCTGGAGTCTGAGTGATAACATGTCTCTCTAGATTTCCAGTACTTTCCACCTTTTTCAATACCGTTTTCACATGAATTTTCGTTATCGCAACAGCCGTTTACCATTGATTTCTTTCTGGTAGCGACCATTGATCTATACTGGATTTTGAGTTGCAATAAGCCCGCCTCCCACCAAGTTCCCAGTTTTCTTCGCACTCATCATGTGGAGGTCTGGTTAGTGCTCTCTTTCATCGGTCTTTCCATCTGGCTTGATTCCTCTCGACCGTTTGGTGTGGTGCTAGTTGATGACACTTTTTGAGGTTTGGGTAGGCGGTTAACCTACAATTATACTATTTCAGTTTTATTATTTTTATTTAATAATAGTTTTCACACTAAGGTTAATATCAAAGATTTCTATTTGAAAACAACCTGTGGTGTTCCTTGGAGTCTGAGTGACAGCAAGTCTCCTTCCATTTCCGCTACTCTCCACCTCTTTTGATAACATTTGCAAATTAATTTGCTTTATCGCGCTAGCCGTTTACTATTGATTTCTCGCAGGTATCGACCATTGGTCTCCACTGGGATTTGGGTGGCAATAATTCCCCCCAAGATTCCAGTCATCTTTGCACTCATCCAGTCGATGTGTCTGGCTAGTGCTTTCTTATCTCGGTCTTTACTTGCCCTTCTTCGATTATTGATGCCGTCATTTTTTGTTTCGGTTTTCTAGATTCCATGTAGTGTTTCTTTGTGTTTTACTTCTTTAGCAGTTTCTATATGTCCGGCTAGCGTCTGTGACTCACGAGTATTAATGTCCGCATTCAAGGGGTTTCCTTAATATTTTCAGCCGTTTTTATTATTGTTGACCGTTGTATCTTCTCAGTCATCCCTCCCGATTCCAATTTCTCTAATTCTTTTAAAAAGTGTCTTGAAATTGTTCCTGATGCTCCTACTATTATTGATATTCTCTTAATCTTTTTCACCTTCCATATCCCTTTCAGTTTTCTGGCAAGCTCTGCATATTTTCCCGCATCTCGCTCAACTTTATATTCACCCTATGATTTACTGGAACAGCGAAAACTATGATTTAGCAAAGCTTTTCCTTCTTGTTTATTACATCTGGTTTTCTTGCTTGGATGGGGTTATCTGTACGTCCGTGTCCTATAGTATTTTATGATCTTCATTTTCGAATACTGTTGCTGGTTTGTCCTTGTACTATTTGTCAGTGTGTTCAAGATGCAGCTCGCATAATTCCCAGTGTACTGAAGTTAGAGTTTTATTTAAAGTAGACCACTTTTTAATTTGAACTTGTAGTTATTGAAGTGGAACTCTTTTATTGGGAAGTTCGGATTTTTATTTTGAAGTTGGGCTTGTATTTATTGAAGTGAAACTATTTTAAATTTGGAGTTCAGGTTTTTAATTTGAAGTTCAGGTTTCAAATTTGATATTGAGCATAGCTTTAATGAAGTGTCACTTTTTAAAAGTAGAGTTCGGATTTTTAATTAGAAGTTGAAGTGGTGGTTATTTAGACTTACACTTCTAATGAAAATTATAAGTAAATGCAGAAAAGTCTTTGTGGTTTACGTACTTGCATATAAAAAAAAAATCATGTAATTTGATCAAATAGTTTTTTTTTTATTTAAGAAAATCAAATTTTATGACTTGCTCTGTGAGAGAGAAACCAGTGGGCATATTTGATTGAATGCGAAATTAATCCCTCTTCAGAAGCAACTGTTCATTAATGGCTGTTAAAAATACTTAATCGCTAAAAATGATAAAATTTAAGTTTCTTAAATAAATAAAATTACTTGATCAAATTTTGTCATTTTTAGAATATAACATCTTAATGCCGTGAGAAGTTGGTACACCATAAATGTTTTTTCTTTATTTTTGTTTTCTTAAATAAATGCAAATATAAATTATAACTGTTGAAATCTTTTAATTTGAAGTCCAGCGTTTGTATTTTAAGTTCATCATTTTTTTATTATTGAAATGGAGTACACTTTTAATTATAAATTCAACATTTTAATTTGATGGTAAACGACATAGATACACACAACCTAGAGAGAGAATACATATATACTTCAAAGAAAGGTAGGACTTAAAGATATGATTGTTAATATAAAAAAAAACATCAGTGGAAATGATGTAAACAACAAAAACAAGACAAAAATCGTCCAACATTATAGACCATCCATAAAATTCAGTTATCACCTGTTCATTTTGGTAGCCAAGTACTCGGATGGTTAGATGAAATCCAAGCGTCATCAGTTTCTTCACGAACGCTATTTATTTACGTTCAAATTATAAAGGTCCAAAGAATAGGGAGAACAGAACAAAACTCTAAAAAAAAAGGGGGAAAAAGAGGAAAGGTATATTCAGCTGGCACAGTGGCATATTAGTTGACGGGTCCCCTGCCAGAGAAAAGGATTCCCATCAAGTAAAGGTATTATTGTATCAAGGGCAGCTGTGCCCGCTGTCGTTCTAGAAAAAAGCTCGGTAGGACGGGGTGACGAATGCGGTGAAAGGGTAGCCGGTAGCTTTGTTGAAACCAGGCGGGTGAAGATATTAGAGACGACCCGTAAAAAAAGGAAAAAAGAATACATAAAAAAAACAATGTAAGTTGTTGTGTACGATATATTTTATCCGTCTTGCGGTATTGGGTGCTGACTCATCGACCAGAAGTAAATAGAATAGGATTTAACCCTTCACGCAATTAAGGTCTAAACCTCAAGCAGCACCTACTTCCACCTAGCATGCATATCACATATAACCAGGTAAACAGCTTATTCTGCCTTGAGAGAGTTCAAAACAGACTTCGAAACCTAGTGGGGGATGCCCTTTTCTCTTCCCTACAATCTCTTTTCTACAGAAGAGACGTTGCTAGACCGTCCCACCTTTATCTTTATTCTCATCGTAAGTGCTCGTCTGAGCTCCAATTTATGATCCACTCTCGCCAAACTTTAACGAAAAACACTCGTCTAGTTTAAATCACTATTAATAATCCCCCCCACTCTTTATCTGTGCCTAAGCTTAAACGTAGATTTCATGAACAAAGCTTCTTTCTTAGAACTGCACGCCTGTGGAACTCTGTTTCGTTTTCCTGCTTTCCAGCTGACTACAATATGGTATTCTTCAAGTCTAACGGCAACTAGTTCTTGATGAGCCGTCGCCTTAAGTAATCCAATTTACCAAATTTCCACCATTAGCGATTATTACGGTATTTTCTCATTGACTACTGTACACTCATTAACCCTTATCCTCGAGTGGCATCCGGGCTTTGATAAGGAGTCACTCCTTTGTAAAAAAACAAAACAAACAAAAATAACAAAAACAAAACAAACAAATAAAAAACATCGGCATCGTTACTCGATTTGCTGGTATTTTCTTTACTCCAGTGTGTTTCTATTTATGTTAGTCTCTTTTTATTTATTTTTTTTTTGACATTTTGTAGAAGGTGAATTTAAAACCGTTGTAATTGATTTATTGCTTGTTGTTATTACTTAAACATATTCCATGATTAATTTATAACTTTTTCTTTCAAATTATTAACGCATAATTCATAATTTTTCAGTGACGCTAGTCTCTTTACCATCTCTCTTTTATTTCATTAGGTTGGTACAAAAGTTTTGCCGTTTTTTTCTTCAGATTATTAAAAAAAATATTCGTATTTCATTTCAATAAAATCTTATCCACGTGCACCCGAAAACCACCTTTTTTAGTAAACCGAAACTAGGGCTATTACAAGAGTATTATTTTCATTGTTTTGACTCTCGAGTATATATCCGACATAGACACGATTAATCAATTGAGAACCACATCAGTCTATTTTCAAACATATAAAATATTACCTGATATATAATCGAGGGAAAATAATTAAAAGACTATTCTTTTGTCATAGCTCTGTCCATTACCAATCATGATAATACTCGTCTGCACACAGCACTATTGACCAAAGATCTCCTGGGATAATTTGGTTGAGAAATATACCCCATCCCGCATGTTCTTCTGATCTAATTCCCTCTGATTACCGTTTATTTCAAGAATTACAAAACCATTTTAATGCTTCTAGGTTATCATCACGAAAGGAGATTTAACACGAAGTAGATTCATATTTCACATCAAAACCTAAACAATTTTCAAACTGAGGTATTTATAAGCTTGTTAACAAAAACAATCAAGTTATAGAAAACAGAGGTCGTTAGAATTAAGAATAAAAGTTTTTAAACATTTTTAAAAACTTCTTTTGAATGTAAAATTTTAAATCGGCAAAACCTTTTGCACAGACCTGCTATTAGGTTTATAAGATATTTCTTGCGGAATTTAAAATTCTGGTTTCAATGATGTATTTTCAAATAAGTTTTCGTTATAATATTTTTACTTTATATATACTTTAAAGGGCGTTTTTCGCTTTATAATTGCTTGCATTATAATCGTTTCAAAACAATTATGTCTTCTGTTTAGAACTTTGAATACAAAATGGAAAAATAGTAAATTTGCACAATTTTCTTATATCAATTCAAGCGAGGCCGAAATGCTGCTGAAAGTGCTCGCGTTATCAACGAAGCGTTTGGTCCAGGAACCACTATTGAACGTACTGCATATGGTGGATTAAGAAATTTCGTGGCGGCGACTATGGTTTTGAAGATGATGAGCGTAGTTATCGACCATCAGATTTTGACAATGATCAATTAAGAGCCTAAAGCCAATCCACGCACAACTGTTTAAGAACTTGCTTTTGAATTACAATCGTACATGACGATTTCCAGCCATTTGAAAGAGATTGGAAATACAATAAAAACTTGATAAATAGGTGCCTCGTGGATTGAACACCATCAAAAAGAAACGCCGTTTAGAAGTGTCATCTTTTCTTCTTTGACGCAACAAGAACGACCCGTTTCTTAACTGGGCTGTGAATTGCGATGAAAAATGGGTTCTTTACGACAACTGGGAACGCTCAATTCAGTGGTTAAACAATACAAAATCAGAGTTGCACCTAAAGAAGGTCGTGCATTTGAATTTCCCAAGTTCTGTACGCGTTCTTCAACCATCGAAACAAAGATTTTGCTCGTTATAAACCATCCCTGGTATATGATTACTATTTCCTGTTGATTTCAGTGGTATGCGACCAGTAGTTTAAGAGTTTATCTGTTAAATATTTTCACACACATACATACGTCTACGATTTTATTTATATAAATTAATCTTTGAAAATTTTATAAAAGTTATTCGTTGACAAATCTCCCGCTTTTAGAAAAGCGAACCGACGTTGCCCGGGATTGAATAATGATCAACGAATATTTCACACTCCCATATTTTTTATTGTCATCGAAATCAATGAAATCGTCAATTTTTTACTCAAATCGACTGATTGCATGCTCTGGTTGGGGACTCATTGCGGTGCTTCTCGCAGTGATTTAGTTCACAATACACTGTAGTCTACCTTGCACTGTAGAGAACCTACTGTTTATTTATAAAATTATTTTATATATAATGGCTTGAATAAAATTTTAAAATTCAAAAATTAAGTATCTCTGTCATATTAAAGAACCATTCATGTGTCGAGTCTTTAGCTTTGTGTGGTAATGAAAACTTTTCAAATGCACTTGGGCTGTTAAGCTGTATAAGGTGTTTACTTTGGTCAAAATCGCCTGTTTTTTTACATAGGCGTCACCACTTATCAAGGCCGATAGGCCACTCAAGGATAAGGGTTAAAGAGTGTAATGTAGTCAAAAGGACAATATAGTAATCGATAGTAATGGAAGTTCGGTAAATTTGTTAACTTAAGTGGAACGGCTCATCAGAAACTTGTTCACGTTGGACTTGAAGACAACCATATTATAGACAGCTGGAAAGCAGGAAAACGGAAGACAATTCCACAGGCGTGCAGTTCTAAGAAAGAAGCTTTGATTATGGAATCTATGTTTAAGTTTAGGCACAGATAAAGAGTGGGGAAAATTATTGATAATGTTTTCAGCTAGTCTAGTGTTTCTTGTGAAAGTTTGGCGAGGGAGGACCATAGATTGAAGCTCAGTCGAACACTTTCCATGAAAATAACGATAAAGCAGAGACAAACTCGCAACATCTCTTCTGTGAGATAGAGGTTGCAGCGAAGAGAAAAGGACATCTCCCACCAGGCCACAAAGTCTATTTTGAACCCTATCAAGGCAGGACAAGTCTTTTCTAGCAGCTCCTGCCAATATGTGGCAACATTATTCCATCCTTGGACGTATCTGGCTCTTATATAGATAGAGAATTGCATCAGCAGTGAGATATCTACTGGATCGATAGAAGGATCCGACCATTTTTTTCCAGCGGCATTGGCAACAGATTTGATGTACGTATTCCATTTACGATCAGGAGTATAGGTCAAGCCTAGAAGCCTGTCAAAACTTGAGGCCTCCCCAAGACGAGAGCCATTCATTTTAATTGATGCCAGATGGGGATCAGAACGTTGATGATGTAAAGATAGAAGCTTGGTTTTAGATGCATTAAAAGTAACCAGCCACTCCTTTCCCCATTGTACAACGTTATCAAGATCAGAGGAGAGAGAATAGGAGAGAACTTGGTCGTTTACTGTCTTAGATGTGCTACCATAGATTCCAGCAACTAACTCACGACGCACAGGAGACTTACTGGCCTGTACTGGGAGGGGGATGAACGATCACCTGAATTCTTAAATACAGGGCATACTGATGAGATTGTCCAGGGTGATGGGAAGCAAACAGTTTTGTAAGTATGGGCGCTAGTTCAGGTTGAAGTTTTTTGAGTACTATAATTGGAATACTGTCAGGACCGGTTGCTTTACTGGAATCAAGGTTTTTGATTAGCTTGGCAACATCACGTACAGATATTTGTATATCACATAGTGTGTTTTCTGATACAGGAGGAAATATTGGGGGTTGGCAGCCTTGGTCGCAAAGGGTAGAATTAGCTGCAAAGTTCTTGACAAAGAGTTTTGCTTTGTCTGATGCGGACGACTTTAACTCAGGTCCATTGATGATAGTTGGGATAGAGCACACGCTTCTGTTCAGGATTCTGTTTGCAATTTGTCAAAACTGGTGGGAACCAAGCCGCTGCTCAGCTACTTTGGACTTGACGGACAGAGCATACGACTCTCTTGCGTTCTTTATTACTTTCTTACAATCGTTGCTGGCAGTCCTGAAAGCGGCTTTAGTTTCCATACATCTATTACGTTGGAAGCAGTGGAAAAAGTGATTTCTGTGCGCAATGGCAGCAGCACATTCTGGAGAAAACCATGGCTGGCTGTTAGGTTTTTGCTGGAACTTTTTCGAGGGTATGAAATTGTCTATACCTACAATTAACCATTCTGTCAGGTCTGATACTATAGACGACACATCCTTTTTAAACATGGAACGCAGAGGAAGATCCGATATAAATGTACGGAAACTATCCCAGTCAGCCATAGTGTATCGATATACTGTACGATGGAGAGGTACGTTTGAGGACTTATTACATTTCATTTTTATCTTAATTGATACAACTGAGTGGTCGGAAGATACAAGAGGCGACAAAACGGAAACTGAACATAGTTCAGGGCAAGTTGTGAGAAAAAGGTCTAGGAGACTTGCATACTGGCCGTCATTGTCGGGCACACGAGTGGGTTCGTGAACAATCTGAGTGAGGTCATAAGCAATGGAGAAATGATGACAGAATCTCCCCTCATCATCGGTCTTGTTTGAGTGGGTCAACCATTCCACATTGTGAACATTGAAGTCTCCACATACGTGAATGTTAGCTGAAGGATATGCTGATAGAACTTGGTCAATTTTCTCAGATATGCTTTTAAAGATAGTAACTCCGCTGTTATGGGGGCGATAGAGAGTAAATATATGCCGTAGTGTGAGCTAGTGCTACTCAGAAGCACATATAGGGTAAGTTAGGATCTTCTCTGGAGATGTCCCTACCACATGGAAAGCCATCTTTTATATAAGCACATATTCCATGCCCATGGCGATCTTGGGGGTCAGATTTGGAAGTTAGGTTAGAGTATCCTTTAATTACGAACTCATTTAGGGAAATAGTCTGTCCAATTCCAGTTTCGCTTA
Source organism: Euprymna scolopes (assembly GCF_053919585.1). Classification (NCBI taxonomy): domain Eukaryota; kingdom Metazoa; phylum Mollusca; class Cephalopoda; order Sepiida; family Sepiolidae; genus Euprymna; species Euprymna scolopes. Next base: position 135,461,748 of record NC_136491.1, on the reverse strand, counting down.
AAAATAAAAGGTCTGGTTTAGTCTCCTGTGATTGGGCTTCAACCTCTGGAAGGTTAGAACGTAGACCCCTGATGTTGGAGAAGGAGACATGGTAGTGGGGGTCTACGTTGGAAGTTTCAGATCCGGATTTAATCGTGTATTTTTTATTGAAACTTGCCATGATGGAATTTTGGAGTTTGTGGACTAGGTCGTCAGAGCAGGACAGAGAGGGGAAACAAAGAGAGAAAAGTAACGAAGAATTTTTTTGTTCCTTCTTTCATCGAATTATTTCGATTATAGATTATTGATGCTTATCGAAGACTTTCCCATACAAAATATATCTCAGAACACTGCCAGGCAAATAAAATAGATTTGTATGAAATTTCATAAAATTTGGCCCAGTTGTTCTCACGTTCATAGGGAATGAACTCACACATACAGACACTAAATTCCTTTTATATTAAAGTAGAGATAGAGATTTGAAGAAATTTAATCTCTTAAATGTAATTGTTAACGTTTCACCAAGTTTTTACAATTTCACATTCTTGTAATATTTAAGGATCACATACGTTTTGTAGTTAATCATAATCTCCCAATAATAAATAGCGATTAACACCTTTTATTTAATTGTGTTTCGCTACTATTTCAGAGCAATAAAATTATTTGGGATAATTATTATTTTACATTATTTGGAAGCAATTAATTTTATTTAACTAATAAAGAATTCTCCAATACCAAAGAGTATTTGGCTCTTTTTATTTAATTTTGTTTCGCTACTATTTTAGAGCAATAAAATTATTTGGAAGCAATTAATTTTATTTACCTAATAAAGAATTCTTCAATACCAAAGAGTACTTGGCTCTTTTTATTTAATTGTGTTTCGCTACTATTTTAGAGCAATAAAATTATTTGGAAGCAATTAATTTTATTTAACTAATAAAGAATTCTTCAATACCAAAGAGTACTTGGCTCTTTTTATTTAATTGTGTTTCGCTACTATTTTACAGCAATAAAATTATTTGGAAGCAATTAATTTTATTTAACTAATAAAGAATTCTCCAATACTAAAGAGTACTTGGCTCTGTTTATTTAATTATCGTTCTCCCATTTTTCACACCAATTAATCCCTGTAATCGCTTATCTATTTCTTAATATAAAATAGAAATAAACTTGTTTAATCTAATTGTTTTATTGTAATTATTTGACAGCCATTTATTCTTTGGAAATAATGAAGAGTAATTATCTCCCTTTTTTAATATTCGTTTCCTACTGATTTGAACTAATCACTTGTTTACACTAGTTGAAAGAAATTAACTTCTTTTAGCTAATTAAGCATTCTCCCAATATTGAGGAGTAATTATCTACTTTGATCTAGCTGTCCTCCTTCTCAGAATTTGAGAGCAATTAGCTTATTTGAGCCAATTATCTTGCCCCCATAATTTGAAAGAGATTCCCAATAACAGATCAATATCTTCTTATATAAGACGTTTGAGGCCCAAATCTGGCAAAGCAATCGATTAGGGAGCTAAAAAGAAATCGCCAATCAAATTAAACTGAATAACTGGGCAGATTAGGTAAAAATACTTTTAGTTAAGGGATAAGTTTGTTTTTATTTGTTTTTTTTTAATAGTTTGAGAGCAATTACTTTGCATGATCTAATTGTTATTTTCCAAACATTTAACAGCAATTAACAAATTTCTACTAAATATTAATCCACCAGCATTGAAGTATAATTCATTACTTTAATCTAATTACCCCTTTCCTTTTGTTTAAAAACAATTTATTTGAAATGATTATAATTCCCTAATAGCCGAGAGTATTTCACTTATTTTTCTAATTATTATTCCCTTATGCGCAATTAATTACTGTATTTTGTTTAAAGGCAATTACTTTAATTGACATAATTATTATTCCTCCAATAGCTGAGAGTATTTCACTCAATTTTTGTTAATTATTAATTGCCTTGTATTAAGGTAAAATTAATTACTTTGATCTAATTATTTATTTCCTATTGTTTAAATTTATTGTTTAGTTGAGTATTTCACTCATCTTTTCTAATTATAGCCAAGTATAAAGGTGCAATTAGTTGCTTTAATCTAATTAATTAATTTCCCATGGTTTAAACGCAATTACTTTAATGAAGCTAATCATCATCCCTACCCCATAGCTGAGAGCAATTCATTATTTTTTTTTGCCAATAATTAATATCCGAATATTTAGGTTTAATTAATTACGTTAATCAAATGATTTTTTTTTCATTGTTTAAAACAATTACTTTGCTCGAACTATCATTATTTGAGAGCAATTCACTTGTTTTTAGTAATTAGCACCACTCAAGTATTTAGAGACAATTAGTTATCTTATTCTAATTGTTCGAGAGTAATTTTTTTTTATTTTAGCTAATCATCAAACCCTATTAATTAATTACCTACTCCATTTTTCATTGTTTTCTAATTTACAAGGATCCCTGGCGCAGTGGTTAGAGTACCTGGAAAAATCAATTGTAAAAAGTGACATTCTCCTGAAGGTTGAAGGTTCAATTCTCAGTGTGTGCGATCGAAAAATACAATTACGAATTACTTATGATCTCTATCCAGTTATGGCTGACGAAACAAGAGCATGCTACCCCCGTGAAGTAAATAAAAGGTTCCGCTCGAATCGTCCAAATTCCGAGTTTGACAGAAACATTCGCGAGTTCGAGAAGATACACATGAAGAAGGTCGGAGGTTACATCGACCGGAACGTTGTGAAAATAACACTCAAGATTTTCTAAATTACTTATAAGGATTTTCATAAAACAACTAGTTCTGTTTATGCTATAGGGAGTAACCAATTCACTCGTAATCATTAGAAAAACAAGGAGTTTAATACTCTCGTGGGATTTGTTACGGCTCACGCGAGACTACAGACAACCTTTGCTTCGTATTCACTTTTTTTATACATTATATTCTTTTCTACCTTACCCCGTTGTTCCAGTCTTTTTTTATGATCCACAACAACTGGTTACGAAGTACTCGAGCTAACAACATGTCATTATCAAAAACACCTCAAAAACCCTTGCGACGAAGTATTCGAACGAGCAAGATAGTGTTCTAAAAACACTAACAGCAAATCATTCAGAGAGTCGGTTCCGTAGAACCAGACGACTAAACATTTTAAAGACCAGGAAGCAACCTTACAAAATTCTGAAAGAAAAAACAAATACAATAAGATTGGTCGACGAGCGTGATCCGGGGAGGGTTACTTGTAACGACCTTGTCGTGGAGCCGTTTCTGGAACAGTTGTTCCATCTTGGCACGGCACTAGCTAGCCTGGCGAATAAAATTCAATGAAACGATAGGCACACCCCTTTAGATTAAGGGGCCAGTATCGCGTTGGCTATAACCGGATGGCAGGTCTGGTTGTCGAGTCTTCGTTACGTTGTTACAGCAGGCATAGACCTCTGCTGAAAAGAATGTTGTTTCTACAGATAAAACGCTTGTATAAAATAACGGGGAAAAAAGAAGGCATTTTTTAAAATAAAAATATAAATTCTTTTATTTTAACATTGACGGAGCATATTTAAACTGATCCAACGCGTGTCGCCAACGGCCGGGACAAAACTGCTATACGTCCGTCGCGCACGGAATCCAAGTTTCGACTAAATTGTAATGCGATTCAATTTTCCTTTCTTTCGTCATTGAAAGAGAGAAAAAGGAAATGAAAGAGATAAAGAGAGAAATGCATAATCACATTTGAACATTGTTTTAAATTCGATTGGAAGCAAGCAGGTAACCTACATAAATCACCGAAACGCTGACAGCGTCAACCTTTAAAACTGTGCACTCGCTGAATTTGTGTTGGCCTCACCGATGAAAACAATATACATCTAGTAAAATCCCCAATTTTTTTTTTATTATTACATTTTCACCCCAAACAAGGCGCAAGAGGAAAACCGTAAATGTTTTTTACACGTTCAAAGCTTTATTGTTCTCCTTTCTGTGCAAGAAAAATAAGAAACTAAGGACGTCCTAAAATCAACTATGGCACAACTAAGTAAATGCCAGCAAAATGGAAGATAGATTGCAAAATTTCTAATGGAACAATAAGAGAAAACAGACTTATTATTGGAAACTTTAAGAAAGTCATAGAAATTAAAATAGTATCATCACAAAACACACTATTAGCAATTTCATTTACGTCCCGGGCGAAAGACAAACCTTTCGCATCGTATTTCAGCAGGCATAGGGGTGTGCATAACATTCAGTGTACCGATTGGGTGGACTCAAAAAAGCCGGTTTATTGCTATGAAAACTGGATCCACAGAACTTTGAAATTTGACGTAGAGTTTCAATTAAATTAGAAAGTGAACCAAACCCGGCACTATAAAATTTGGTAAAAGACGTTCAACGATGATCAGCATTAAAATGATTCAAAGAACAGTGAATAATCCGGCGTCGCATGCCTAAGAAATATACGTAAACAGTCAACACCTTATTCACCAGAGACAATATAAAAAGAGAAGAATTGGCCGGTATCTAATTGAAAATCCAGCTTGTGGCAATACTTATAAAATGGATTGTTTCAGACTATTGCACCGGGATGACTCCCAAAATTATTTAAAGATTTTAGAGCCAGTTTCAATTATTTCACGCAAGCTGTCGCTTTGCCAACAGAAAGAATTCGTTAAATCATTAGACTTTATCGGAAATCTTAATCGTTCTCACACCCCTCCATCTCAATTGTACATTTTACATGAATTGCTATTCGTCTTTTCTTCCTTTTTTTCGTATGTGGCCGAGTATTTGCTCTTGCGTGATAATGTAATTCGTTTTTTTGCATCTTTTATATTCAACGATTAACTTCTGATGAGTTCGTTGGTGAAAAGGGTCCTAGGGTTTGTTCGTATATTATTAAGAGCTGTATAGCTTTGTGCCGTCAAAAAGTTACACACACACACACACACACACACACACACACACACACACACACACACACACATATATGTACACACACACACGCATATATATAGGTATAAGATTTAGTCGTAAAAAGTAATGGATCGATGTTTATGAACTTTAAAATACATCTGCAAGGCGTAAAGGCGTAAAGGTGGATAATTTGAGTGATATTTAGTTATATAAAGCTTTAGTCAAAGGAACAAATTGTAAAATTCAGATATTTTCAACTTCTAAATTTGATATATATATATATATATGTATATATAAAAATTCGCTTAAACTTTCAGTATTGTTTATAGGATAAAACGGTGTGCTTGTCAATGAATTATTAAGTCATTCGAATAAATAAATAAGGATGATTAATTCAAAATGATTCAATAGTGGGTGTTGCACCAGAAAATATTTGAGAAATATACACTCTACAATCATGTAAATAAATATTTATTGCCAACTATTGAATCATTTAAGTTATTTATCATTTTTTATCTGTCTATTCCAACGACTGAATAATTCCAGCAATTACAAGCCTTCAAATACACCTTAAATATATATATATATATATATATATATATATATATATATATATATATATATATATATAAGGTGTATTTGAAGGCTTGTAAATGCATGAATATATATATATATATATATATATATATATATATATATATATATATATATACACGGGATAATCACGTTGACACACCGGTTCTCGTAAGAGCACCGAAGTTAAGCAACGTTGAGTCTGGTTAGTACCTGATGGGTGACCATATGAGAATTCTAGGTGTTGTACGTTGTTTGCTTACTTCGGCATTTTTTCCCAGTCATTCTGAAACGCCACTTGCCTCTGCTATTTAACATTCAAGTCAATTCAAAAGAAGTGAGGTTGGAGATTGCGCAAGTCTTGCTACAAAAATATCACACCCAGGCACCCTTTACTGTGGATATCTATAGTCTGTCAAGAGTGAAATAAGCCACTATACACACATACACACACAGACATACACACATACACACACCAACACACACATACACACATACATACACACATAAACACACATATACATACCCCCACACACATATACATACACCTACGCACACCCACACACATACACACCCACGCACACATACACACGTGCACCCCCTCCTTACACACACATACACACATACCTCCCTCACAAACAAATATACACACATACACACACATACACAAACCTACACACATACACATACCCCCACACATACACACACCCACACACACATTCACCCACATACACACATACACACACTTACACACATCAACCCACTCACCCACCCACATACACACACATACCCCACATGTATATATATATTAATAGATAGTATGTTGTGTCTGTATATGTTGTGGGGGAATCACCCACCAAATGGACTGTTCTATCCATTATATAAACCATAGACCTTTTGATCCCAGATGTGGATTAAACACCAGAGCGACCATCGCCTGCTCTGTGACGTTTACTACTCTTTTCATTTGTAACCTTTCTACGTTGTTGTTCCAGTAATACATTGTTTAAACTCTATTTCGTTGTTCTGGTTTCTTTGTGGGTTATTGCAAGCCATAACACTGGCGACATAGGATTCGGAGAACGTACTCACGTTTAAAAACAGTGTTCTAAAAACTAAACACTGACGACATTGGATTCAAGGAGCATACTAAAGTCGAAACCAGTAGCGACATTGAAAAAAAATACTCGCGTTGAAATAGTATTCTAAAAATACTAACGACGTCGGACTCAAATGTTATCAAGCCTAAGTAAGTATCTAAAAACTTGCAACTGAAAGGTTCACGGTAACTAAAAAAAACAAACAAAAAAAAAACGCAGATCATAACGGGGAAAAAAGAGTTGAAAAGAAAAAAGTTTGTCACGACTTTCAAAGATAGCGCTGTACTTTTGCAAAAAGAAAAAGGTTCGCCGCGACTTAGAAAGGTAAATTTTTATACTTTTGGAGAAAGAATTCGTCACTTGTGGTTTTCGCTGCTAAAATCGGGCGTTATCTCTGGAGAAAAATATACACTTGATTTTTTTTCTTTAGACAATAAACGTTTTATATATTTATGTTTTTTTTCTGTTCGTTTTATTGTCTGGAGGAAGAAATAAGAAAGAATAAAACGGTTTTGTAAAATTAAGCGAACGTTTTGAAATTGCTAATGCTGGCAAAGCAAAATGGACGAATTGAAAGTAACGTTGGAACATTTGACCAAGTTGCATATCGATGCCACAAAGCGTCAGTACCACTTTGAGGAACAGCAAAAGGAATTGCAAAAACAGTTAGCGGAATGTCAAATACAGGCCGAGGCACAGGAAAAGGAAGTTCAAAAAGATTTAGCCGAACGTCAATTACGAACAGAGGAATTGCTTACAGAAATTGTTAAAAATAATGCGAACGCGGAAAGCAATTCAGCATTTTCTCAGAATACAATATAGACCGCGATAGACAATTTTAAATACGAAAAAGAGGAAAAATCATTCGCAGTGTATTTTAGGTGTTATGAAGATTTTTTTAAATATTGACTGCAGCAACTGGTCTGATCAAAAGAAAACCAGACTTTTACTACGAAAATTGGAAACGGCTGAGCATGATAAATTCATGGATTACACCATGCCACGGAAAACAGCAGATTTATCATTCAATGAGACGGTAAATTTGTTAACAGAACTTTTCTCGCCGAAAACGTCTCTTTTTCATAAGCCTTGGAGATGTTTGAATGTGGTAAAAGACGATAATGGCGATTTTGACACCTACGCAGCTGTAGTGAACAAACACTGTGATGACTTTAAGTTGTCTGAACTAACAGCGGACAATTTTAAATGTCTGCGCAAATGTTTACGCAAGGGTTAACCTCGGGAAAAGATGCGAAAATCAGGCGCAGAGTCCTTACAAAATTAGAAAATGGACCGAATTTAACACTTCAAAAATTGACTGAGGATTGTCAAAAAGTAGAAATTATAAAAAAAGATGCAAGAAATATCGAAGCAGGCATCGCGAATATACTAAGTAACTAAGAAAAAAAAACGTCGAAATGGCACACAGACACTAATCACCGAAACTCAGAAAAAACTAAAAGCACCGAGCGCTTGTTTCAGATGTGGTGGAATACATTGGGTAAGGGATTGCAAATTTTTATCAAAAAGATGCCATTTATGCAATAAGATCGGTCATAATAGTTCGCACTGTAGGAAAACTCAGAATAGAAGCCGTGTACGTCATACCAGAACTAAGGACGTCGTAGATGAAAATCTACGCAAATATGTAGCGGTTAACATTTTCGACAAGACTATTAAATTACAATTAGACAGTGGATCGGATCTTTCAATAATAAATCTCCAAACGTGGAAAATATTACGAAAGTCGATTATGTTAAAAACTAACAGAACGGCGACGGCCGTTAATGGTACAAAAATTCATTTTAAAGGGGAATTAATTACAAACGTCATTTTACGGAGGAAAACAAAAAAAACTAAGATTGTATGTGCTAAAAGATAGTGAGAACCTGTTCGGTTCTGACAGCATGGAGGAGTTTCGTCTCTGGGATCTTCCTATATCCACAGTCTGCAAGAAAATAGATACCCGCCCAGTAGAAACAGAGAAACTTATAACTTGTTTTAAAAAAGAATTCATAAACGCCTGGGAGATGTACCAAAATGGCCGCAGATTTTAAGTTGAAACCTGGAACACAACCGGTGTTTAAAACAAAAACGTAATATCCCGCTCGCTTCCCTGGACAAAATAAATCAGGAACTAGACAGATTAGAAAGCATCGGTGTACTGGCTAAAGTTGAATATAGTTAGTGGGCTGCTCCGGCAGTTTACGTAAACAAAAGGTCCGGGGAAATTCGGGTTTGCGCCGACTTAGCGACCGGACTCAACGGGTCCTTAGAAGATTTTTACTGTCCATTACCTAGTCCAGAAGTGTTCACGAAATTAAATGGCAGCAAGTTTTTTTTTTCTAAGATCGACCTAAGCGACGCTTACATACAGATTCCGGTAAACGACAAATGCGCTAACCTCCTCTGTATTAATACTCATCGGGGTTTGTACAGATACGAAAGACTCGCGTTTGGTATCAAGGTGGCACCCGCAATATTCCAGCAAGTAATGGATACTATGCTGTCCGGTTTGAACACCGCAATCGCATATCTTGATGACATTATCATAACGAGCAAACGCAGGGAGGAACATGAAAAATATATCAGACAAGTATTCAGTTGAATACAAGATTATGGATTAAAGATCAAAGCAAATAAATGCGAGTTCTTTTTACAAACAATTACATACAAATAATCAAATAATCGATAAAGATGGCAGACGCCCAGACCCAGATAGGGCGACCGCTATTAAAGAAATGCCGGCACCAGTAAACATAACTCAATTGCAGAATTTTTTAGGTTCGGCAAATTATTACCAGGGGTTCATCCCAAATATGCACAACTTGCGCGCCCCACTTAATGAATTGCTGAAAAAGGATAAGGCTTTAGAGTGGACAGAAGATTGCCAGACATCATTCCAAGAAATAAAAATAATCCTGACTTCGAAACTATTCCGCAGTTGGACATAATAGTAGCTAGCGACGCTAGTCAATATGGCGCCGGGGCGTGCATGCTACATTGAGTGCAGGATGGCTCAAAACAGCCTATTGTTTTCGCATCACGGACTCTCTTGCCAGCGGAAAAGAATTATTCTCAGATCGAGAAAGAGGCCCTAGGAATTATATTTGCAGTTTCAAAATTCCACCGGTTCTTGTATGGAAGACATTTTTTTCTACAAACCGACCATAAGCCGTTGATATCCATTTTTGGATAAAAAAGGACTTCCAACATTCACTGCGAACCGACTATTAAGATGGGGAACTATTCTGCTGAACTATAATTTTACAATTCAATTTCTCCCCTCAAAACAACTAGCCCATGCAGACGGTCTCTTGAGACTGGTTCCTGCCAAAATAGAACCTCTTGAAGATTCAGTAATCGCGGCACAACGTATTAATAGTGATGTAAAACACCATGATAAACAATATTATCCGCGAACTGCCGGTCACACTTAGGGAAATTAAGTCAGAATCCCTAAATGACAATTTCATTCAAGCCACGAAGCAGAAATTAGCACTGGGTGACACCAGTTCAGACATTTTTTGTGGTTTCGACGAAATACTGTTATACGGTGAAAGGGTTGTCATTCCCCAAACCCCTCAAAAAAGAAATATCAGGGATTTTCACATGGGGCATCCAGGAATAAACAGAATGAAAAGCCCAGTAAGAAGTTTTGTTTATTGGCCAGCTATGGACCAAGATATTACCGACATGGTGAACAGATGCAAAGGCTGTGCTTTGGCTGCAAAAGCACCACCGATAACATATAAACCTTGGCCTAAGGCTGAACAACAATGGTCGAGGATCCACATCGATTATGCCGGACCTGTGAAGGATTTTTACTACCTGATAGTTTTGACTCTTACTCTAAATGGCCAGAGGTACTAAGATGCAAAAAACCGACCACGGTAACAACGACAAATTTTTTTTATTGGAATTGTTTGATCGGTTTGGGGTTGTAGACTGTTTGATTAGCGACAACGCTACACAGTTCACCTCTACAGAGTTCAGAGAATTCTGCGAGACGTATCAAGTCAAGCATATTACGACACCCCAGTACCATGCCAGAAGCAACGGTCAGGCCGAACGCTTCGTCAATACGCGTAAAAGGGCATCAAAAAGGCGTCCGGTACACCGACAGAAAAGGCCCTTCAGCAATTTCTGCAGGTTTACAGAATCACGAGAAATCCGAACAAACCAGATGCGAGATCCCCAGCAGAAATCATGTTTGGGCGGAAAATAAAATCCGTATTTGATAAACTGCTACCAAAGCACATAGTACACAACATAACCTCTACAATGCCAACGAAACGGTTTAACAGCGGAGATAAAGTGTATTTTAGACATTTTAGAAATAACGTTTCTTTTTGGGAACAGGGCACGATCTTACGAAGAATCGGCCATGTTACATACATCATTCAGAGCCCAAAGTTCCAACATAAGAGACACCTGAACCAAATCAGGAAACGCTTCTACAAGGACCAAGAAGAACCACCGCAGGACGGCAGTGAGGCGATTGAAACTGTGTATGACTGCTTTGACATAGACCCTCCAAAAGGGATGTCAGAACCGAGACGCTCCGGCAGAAAGAGGAAGCGCACAGACCCCTTGGTGGTCTGCTCCAAAAGGAAGAAATACTGATTTTCACAACCGCGGAAATCAGCTTGGCAGGGGGGTGTTGTGAGGGAATCACCCTCCAAATGGACTGTTCTATCCATTATATAAACCATAGATGTTTTGATCCCAGGTGTGGATTAAACACCAGAGCGACCCTCGCCTGCTCAGTGACGTTTACTACTCTTTTCAGTTGTAAACATTTTACGTTGTTGTTCCAGTAATTCCGTTGTTCTGTTTTCTTTATGGCTTATTGCAAGTCATAACTGTATATTATAGTATGATCTGTCAATGAAATGAAAGTAAGAGAACTAATGGCACAAAGAGTAAGAATAAAAGTTAAAAGAAAAACAACTAAAAATTTCAAGTAGCCATATCTCATTATAAATTGACTTCAAATCCATAACTAGATGGCCATTTTCAAATAAGCAAACTATCTTTTTTACGTTCTTTAGTCAAGCGATAGTCTTCAAGCAGCTTATTTTAAAATGCCTAATTGCCTATAAAGTTGAAATGAATTTATAGTGGGATATAACTAACTTAAATGTTCGATTGTTTTGCTTCTTTAACACACATATAAATTATTTATAATTATAATTATATATATATATATACACACATATAAATATACATATATATATATGTGCGTATGTATAAGGAAGTAAAGAATCATCAGGTGCGCTCGAAGGCATAAATGAACAGCTCGAAAACAAGATGACTGATAAAATCCTAACGTTTGCTTCATCCAAACATTGGAAGTGATAAGGTAGAGGAAACCTTAACCCTAACCCTGCCTAGTGTGAATGTGATATTCCGAAAGATTTCCAGCCTTCTACAAAGAAGCAATGGGCGGTATTCGAATTGGCATTTATGTCCATAAAGAGTTAGTTGAAAGATTCGGAGATTTTAGGGCCGTTTAACAGTATTGGTTGGTCTTATCTGGTTTCGTGAAGATGGAGCTCTTGCACTAAGAGAACCCGGCTGGGTCAAGTTTTGATTAGGGCGTGCAAAACAAATGCCCTTGGAAAGACCCTACCGAAATTTAATTGTTTCGGGGTTATAACGGCTTGCGTGAGTGGGGGTGGATTCTTATCTAACTAACTGGAAGTGGGTAAGAAAACAAAGAGATAATGACCCGGTTAATGAGATATTAGTTCGCCTTGGGGCTATCTGGGGTCGAGACAATTGGTGATTTAGCAAACAAACAGTGGAATAAACGCGGAAGATGAAAGAGAGTTGTTGACAATATTGAACTCATCAGAAAATTCAAACCAAAAGCAGGTGTTGCGATCTAAGTCCGTGCAAGTTTCTGTCTCTGAACTTTAGACGTCTTCTCAAATATCAGTTTCCATGTAGAAAAAATAGGTTTTATTTTTGGTATATTTTCACGTAAAAGAGCAGGAACCAGTGTTTGTAAACGAGGATCACAAAAAATATATGAATGAATTTCAAAATAATTTGTGATTTTGACTAGAAAAATGTTTACCTTACGCGACATTTCTAAAATCTATATAAACAAAACACTAGATGTATGTGTGTGTATATCTGTGTGGAAATATTTTACCGATAAACACTTAAACTATTGGTCACATAACACTGAAATCAGCAGTAAATAGTAACCATACACCAAGGATTGTTAACGGATACAGTCTTTGTTAGAAAGTCAAAATGCATAATGTTCATTTCAACTTGCCAACATATTTCTATTACTTTTGCACATGCGCAAATTCATTCATAGCTTGAAGTGGTTTATTTATAATCTTTCTTATCTATTTGATTGCTCAAACGTCATGGAACTAAATGTTTTATTTCCGATTATAACAGATGGCACCCAAGTCATTTTTTAACACACACACACATATTTATATGACGTTCTATAAAAAATTGGCTCTGTAATAATAAATATGAATTCTGAATGAATTATAATGTATATAAGCGTATTTTACGACCGAGCGAGGCCGCCCCATAACTAGTTATACAATAACTGTTGTATCGTGGCACAATAGTAAAAAGAAGAAAATCAAGTCGAGGTTGGTTTAAGGAACAAGTGTATTTAATATCACATGTACAAAGGTAGGAAACGGGTATAACTGGCTTGTACGCAGCGAGTCAGTGGTAGTACGGTCGCTTCTTCCATCGGTCTATGTATTACTGGCACTATGTATAGTGAGAACTGGTGTAATTTCCCTTGGGTTAGAAAGGCCGCTGTAACAATAACTTTGAAAATACTGTAAACTGTGAAGTATTCTGTTGACAAATACATGAATTTATATACATACATATACATACATATATATATATATATATATATATATATATATACTAGCAAAGTACCCGTCGTTGACTGGGTTCAAAAACAGCCTACAGAAAATGGACTCTGATTTATGAAAGTATGATAGGTTATGAAAAGGAAGGGTTGTAAAGAGATAGCTTTGAATTTGGGGTACAAAACCAAAGCAAAATATGATGAAAGTAAAAATAAAATAGATAAACCCCATAATTTATTATACCATACCTGTTCACACTGAAACACTTCTCACAATATTCTGTGGCTCTATATAAAAACCTTGTTAAACTTTGTGACATATTTACATTATATGGAGGTCAGGCGCAAACGAACAGCCCATAATTTTATTATACCATATTTCTTCAAACTGAAATATAATTATTAAAGTATACTTACGCAGATAGATATGAAAAGTCTTTATTAAAGTTTGTGCCTATTTCCATTCTATGGAGGCCAGGCGCGAACGCAAACCCCACAATTTTATTATACCATCCCTATTTTAGTTAAAATATACTTATCAAAATATTATGTACATCTATATCAAAAACACTTGCAAACGGTTTTTAAAATTTTTTTTTATTTCTATACTTTGTGGACCACGCACGAACGCAGACCCCACAATTTTAATGAACCACCGTTCTGCCAGATCAAACATACTCGATACATCTTCTATCATTATATATAATCAGTTTTTTAAAATAGTCAACCATATAAGAGCCTATTCGTGACTACACACACACACACACACACACACACACACACACACACACACACACACAGAGCTTTATATTATAGATTTATGCATATATGTATATATATATATACACACATACACACATATATATATATTTATGCATATATATTTATACATATATATTCATACATATATATGCATATATATGGATATATATTTATACATATATATTCATGCATATATATATGCATATATATTTATATATATATATATATTTATGAATATATATATATATATATATATATATATATCTTTAAAGATGCCACGTTAATAGGGATAAATAGACACGTATTTACTCATTTCTGGAAAGATGAACAAGTGTTTTAGCTCTCAGTGTTGGCATATGACGATAAAATTGTTTATCAAATTATTATTTGCGCGAATTTGAGCTTCATCAGCAAATTAGGAAAAACAATATTTTAAAAGTTTTTCAGCCCACGAATAAGGCTTTGTCAGTTAATACAGTCGACATTCATTTTTTCAACAACATATAATAAAGTTTCAAGAGGGCTTTTTTTGCATTTTTAAATTGAATACACTTGTCTTGTTATGCAGTAATCACTCAAATGCAAAATTACCTCCAATTCCAAGAAAAGAAAAATTTTAGTTTTGGGGATAACTATATATTTTTCTACTCCAAACAAGGCACAGTTCCACTTTGGCGTAAGGGGTTACTATGTTGGAACCAAACTTACAGGGGTACTATGTAAGGAGTTGAGCAGTGAGATGTCTGTTCACATCACACCTGGACTTCGGCAAGTCAGTACAGTCAGGGAAGCAGGGACCCGCGAGGGAGTTCCAAAGTCTAGAAGTTCGAGCAAAGAAACTATTTCAGTAAAAGTCCTTCCAGCATTTAGTGATCTTAACAATGTTTGGGTGCTTCGTCGGATGTATTTACAACGTGGAGTTTGTAGTGCTCGGAGTTCGTCGGGTACATTCCATTCAAAAAATTGTAAAACACACTCAGGGATGCAACATTTTGGCGATGGGACAGAGGTTGGACTTTGGGTGATAGTGAAGAAACTATTAGGTTGGCAACTCTCTTTTAGAAACCTGTCTAGCAGTGAGAGATTAGTGGTTGATGTACCAGCCGAGGTGTGACAACGATACCCCATGAATGAACGTGTGTGAGTGAGCTTATCCCGTATTTAGAACTATAAGGGAAAGAACTTAGCCCCCCTCCCCATGAAAAACTGACAATCAATTTCTTTTGCTTGATAACAGTATAATAATTTCAAAAATATTTATTCGAAAATATTGAGGAAGTGGCTTAATCTCTACTTAAAATTATATGGCTACCTAGACCTCCAAACTTAGAGAAATCAAACTTATTTACTTAAAAATAAAAATAAATAAATTATATGGATTATTGGGACTACTGTTTTTATCTTGGCTTTTATTTTTACAACGTTTCGACCAATGTAATCGCCGACTTTGTCTATCTTGTCAATCTTGTCAATCAATTATGACGATACTTTTTTTTACTATTTATTCTCTTGTGTCATTTTACCTGTGCTATATTTATCGGTGCCATTTAGACCTGTGTCATTTTTACATTGTACGGCGATTATGGTAACATCAAAATACGATGGCAATTTATTTTACTCGTATTAATATGAAATTCTGTATGGAGTCGCTGGGTAACATAAAAAAATATACAGTTCCATTAATAAGGTTAAAAAATCCCTATATATAACCTTAAGTCTGAGTAGCTACAGAATCACCTAAAACACAAAGAAAAAAATTGGTTTAATTCAAGTTCCGTCTGTAATTGTTGCAGAAGATTCTTGCGAAACAATCAACTGCATGGTGAACATCCTATAAAGTGTTTTATTTTGAAATATTTTTTTACTACAAGTTTTATTTTTCAGAATTAAAATTGAAATAAAAACATTTTATTTTATTTTGTATCTTGAAATGCTTTTTGCTACTAAAAAAACTTGCAGTAAAAACAATTGAAAGAACAAAATTAAAAAAAATTATTATAATATGAAAACCTCGTAAAACATTTCAATTTAATAAATTTTTTAACTTCATTTATTTTATGCTCTTTGGCTTTTGTTCATCTTTATTTATACAATGAGCTTTGTCTGGTGCGTTTCCTTTGTTTGGTCTCTGACATTGGTAAACTCTAAAAGAGGCGAGCAGAAGGTTTGAAAACAAAACAAAAAACAAGTTGCCCATTTTGAAAGGTTTAGTATGCAGTTCAGTGAGGTAAACATTAATTAATAAGTTTAAAGATTTTCCTATTTATGTGTGACAACACTACACTTTAGCCTCAGTTCCTGTTTGGTTTTGAGTTTCTATGTTTCTGAATCGATTGCAAAAAGAAATTTCAAAAGATATAAAACAACGTTGAACTCTTTTTACACAAAATATAGATTTTAAACATTTTTTTTAATACTGAAATGAAATAAGTACTTAGCAGTAACGGCTACATGACACGTATGCACATGACGGAGCCGGTGCGCGAGCTGACGTGGCAGCGGAGGAAGAGAAGGGAAAGAAAAATGGAGATAAAAAAATCGCAGCATGTGATGGGAGAACCGGCAAGGCGGCCGGCGTGAGATGAATGTATGGTAACCTGAGCGCTGAGAGCGTTATTTTTTGGGGGGGAGGGGGGAGGGAGGGCGAACCACTTGCTCGATACTGCAGACTCTTTGTTACCTAACAGGCGAACTACAAGACTTTTAAAACAAGATGCAATTGATTATTTTGTGAAGTACCATAAATAAATGCTTTTTATTTCCACTGAAAATCTGAGTCGAATCTTTTTCCTTTTTTTATTCCTTTGCAATTGTCTCTGTATGCAACGTATGGCTCCGTTTTAAAATGTAACGATCACGAGTATATAGTTACAGAAAATATAGCTCTAATGAATACATAGTTAGTTACAGAAAATATAGCTCTAAAAAGACACTTTCAAATGGAAAAACTTATTTTCAGTCAAGAATAATTTCTCATTTAGCGACGGAGGACAGAAAAGACGAAGTGTTAATAGATTTAGAGAATTCATCTTTGATTTTAGTTTAAATGAGTTTAATTTAAAATTACTAGAAGACTTTCGCCTTGATAATGACATGAGCAAAATCATCAGTATTCCTTTTTTCAGATCCCAAATATCATCATCATCATCATCATCATCATCATCATCATCATCATCATCATCATCATCATCATCATCATCATCATCATCATCATCATCACGTTGTCCTTCATTACTGCAAATTACTAGTCAGGGTATCAGTGCGTTATCCTACGGTGTTGTAGCATTCGCCGCTTAGTGTGAAAAGTTTCTCCGCAAGATGTTCATTGGTAGTTACCAAGGTTGTGCCTTTGGTAATGTTCTTGTTCAGAGCTGGCCTTTATTTTTGTCTGTATTTCTGCCTTTCTTTTGTGAAGGCTACTGCGCCAACAACTTCGGTCTGCTGCTAGCTCTTCCAAAGCTTTCGAGTTCATATTCATTTAGGTGGCGCTTTATCACATCCTTGTAGCGGAGTTTATGCCCACCCATCTTTCTGTACCCATTTTCCATTCTCCATACATTAGGATTTTGGGGATACGAATGTTTTCCATTCTGGCCACATGTCAAGTCCATCGCAGTTGTGTGATGGCGAGTACGGCTTCTATCCTGCCCTGCTGAGTACTTCCAAAAAATTACTAGATTAAAGATGAAATAATTTCAGACAATAGTGGTTACCATCATATGTCAACATAAAGTGTAACTGTTCCCTTCAAAGTGTCTTGCTTATCTTTTAGGACCAACCTTTGTGACGTCAGCAGAAAACAAGATTTATTAGCATGGCCTCTTTACAAATGTCACAGTTCGAGTCTTTACTGTATATTTTATCTAAAAACGTATTTTCAGAGATAATGGTACTTGAATAGCTTTTTGTTTTAGAATACTTTGACAATTTTACATCAAATATCAAATCAGTATTCATACAACTTCCCAGCGAGTGACTTTTTAATAGGGAGATGACCGCTTATCAAGGCTAAAATGGCACTCAAGGATTAATATTAATAAGTTTCGGGTAGAGTTTTTTTCTTTTAAGTTATGTAGAATTTTTTTTTGGGGGGGATATATTTCTTCTTCTTATTCTTTCCTCTTCCTTTATTTTTCCTTTTCTTCCCTCTATTAAATTTACATACTGCTGCTGATGTTGTTGGTCATGTGACTAGATCTGTCTGTTGATTGATCTGCACATAACCGCGTTTTGTAATAAATTTCAAAGCTGAAGTTGGCTGTTCAGAAATAAGTTCGGCAAAATTGAGTTGGGAATTGAATAAAATTGATTTCGGAATGGAAATGAATTGAGTTCGAATTGGGACTGAAATGGAGTAGACATTTGGAATGTGATGACGTACTATCTTTTCTCCGTCTAAATAAGACGTTAAGATGTTAAAGTGACTCTTTCAGCTCATAACGACAGCCTCTAAGGTTTTACTTGAGCTTAGAGAATAACCAAAAGTTACAGAGAGCAAGGTCTGGACTATAGGGAGGATGAGATGCTGTTTTGATGCCCATCTTGATTAAATCGTCTGTGACAAGGATGGAGTCGTGGACTGTGCCCTTGAGACAAACTTCGCACAAATCTTCAGAATCTTCAGTTCCTCACAAATAATTATGTTTACAGTTCCCACACTGACATTAAACTGTGCACTTATTGTCTCTCCATATACACACACGATGGTTCTTATCCACGAAATTCTTTATTTGGTCAATCAACTCTGGTGTTGTGACTTCATTACTCCTCCCATACCTCTTATAATCCCTCACAGACTCCCTGCCTTCCTTAAATCTCTTTTGCGACTCAAAAACTGATGCTGGATTCATGCAAGATGGTCCAAAAGCAGCCTGAAGCATTCTATACATTTCTGTGGCATTTTTTCCAAGTTAAAACAGAATTTTATTGCATATCGTTCTTCTAACGTGTCCTTACATCTAGATTGCATTTTTTAAAAGTCACCAACTGTGACAATCAGGTCTTAGAAGAGTGTATTCTAATTTCTGCTGTAGCTGTTCATCTGACCTGAAATCATAAAAATTGGCCAGTCATCTCATACGATGTATAGCAATAACATACTGAATTTTAAAGAATCTACGAAAATTTTAAATGCCTGTACAAAAAAGAATCACACTGTTAGATATCTCCTAACATAGAAATAGTAATTTGAAAGCCTTTGTTTCTCTAAGCTCAATAAACGTGTCGTCATTCGTCATTTGACTCTGTTTTAACTATGTCGCTTAGCTTTTTTTTTACACGGTGGTCACCACTTATCAAGGCCCGGAAGCCACTCAGGGATAAGGGTTATTGCAAGTACAGTACGTTAGTGTGGAGATTTGATGAAGTGTTTACTTAAGGGGCGGTTCATTAGGAATTTGTTAACGTTGGACTTGAAGACATCCAAGTTGTAGTCAGGTGGGAAGCAGGAAGACGGAACAGAGAGAGGTTGCAGGGTAGAGAAAAGGGCATCCCCCACTAAGCCACGAAGTCTATTTTGTACTCTGTCAAGGCAGGATAGGCTGTTTTTAGCAGCTCCTGCCCAGATATAGCTTTGGATTTACATGTCAACAATCCTTGAATCATCTCTGTGAATGATTTCGTTTTGCAGAAACTGGATTGTTATGACATGCACTCAGTGTGGCACTTGTTAAAATTCACACAAACTAACTTAATCGCCATTTACGTAGGGTCACTAATATGTAACATGAGAGGTTGTTGCTGGATCGCATGTCCCATAGAAAAACATTTAATGCGCGCAGTTATATAATGTTCTTAAGTAATTTGCAGCGTAATATTCGTTAATAAAATGACATTTACCGACGTGAAATCACGCAATAAACACCTAAATGTTGCCAGTAAGCATAATTAGTGACGATCTTAGACGATTATATTTTCTAAGAATCGAGTGAAAACATAAACGCGACAAATCGACAAACATCGTATTTCATACTTAAGCGTGACCTAGCGAAAAAACAAAAAAAAAAAGCACTATTTTAAACGTAATTCTTATAGACATGCAGAGAGTAACTGAAAAAATTAAATTGAACTGTTACGTTCAATTTGATTTTATCAGTTGGTCTGTGTATATTTGTTGTGGTGAAACTAACCTATGCTACCTACTAATAGACTATCTCAATTTCAATAAATACTGGAAGACTAAGAGGTAACAACCTACTTATTGTATCAATAAATACTGGAAGACAAAGTTAACAACCCACCTAATGTATACTTTGCAATACATGTTGTTACTTTTTTGCGTTCCGTTTTTAGTCGCGTGCAAGCGACTCTATAAGTAACTCCGTCGGTCGGTGTGTCGGTCTGTCCGTGACCCTTTTGTGCTTGGCCTTTTTGGTTAAGATGAAAGGTCTGTTGTTAATAGATGCTGTTCTTAGCTTTTTAAACTTTTCTTAGCCTTTACACACACACACACACACACACACACACACACACACACACACACACACACACACACACACACACACATTTAAAAAAATGCACACACACACACACACATACAGAAATTGTATATATATCCTTTTTCGCAAAAACACTGGGGTTTTCATTTGCTAGTTTAGAGTCCACAGAGTGAATGAGGTATTATGGTAAATGTTGCCATTCAAGAGTAAAGTCGCCAAAGACTCCAATTTTTACTTTAGTTACAAAGACCCTACAACACCTCCTCCCCAGATCTTATAGGGCCTTGTGCCTAAATTTGTTTTGTCTTTTAGAGATTTTACTTTTTAAAATTTTTAAATTTTATATTGGAATTTTTTAAATTGTAAATTTTTCTTTAAACGAAATAAATTAAATATCAAGATCAAAGTGTAGTATCTGTCCCGCCAGATACTGCGAGCAAAGACCATATGTGGGGGCAGCCCCACATATAAGACCTTGGTAAATGTAGGGGCAACCCTTCATACCAATTACCAATATCCAGGTCCCCTACTCCCCGGGGAGTGGTTCCCCATTTCCCCTTCACTCCTCACATTAAAAATCGGCCTTGTGCCTAATTTTCTCGGTGGGGGAACAAAGAAATACCGCTTTTCTTGACCTTTAGGCCAAGATCAAAGTGTAGTATCTGTTCCGGCAGATACTGCAAGCAAAGACCATATGTGGTGGCAGCCCCACATATAAGACCTTGGTCAATGTAGAGGCAACCCTTCATACCAATTATCACTATCCAGCTCCCCTACTCCCCGGGGAGTTGGTCCCCATTTCCCCTTCACTCCTCACATTAAAAATCGGCCTTGTGCTTAATTTTCTCGGTGGGGGAGCAAATAAATACAAACCTTCATATCAATTGTAATTATCCAGCTCCCCTACTCCCCGGGGAGTTGGTCCCCATTTCTCCTTCACTCCTCACATTAAAAATCGGCCTTGTTCCTAATTTTCTCGGTGGGGGAGCAAAGAAATACCGCTTTTCTTGACCTTTAGGCCAAGATCAAAGTGTAGTATCTGTTCCGACAGATACTGCAAGCAAAGACCATATGTGGTGGCAGCCCCACATATAAGACCTTGGTCAATGTAGAGGCAACCCTTCATACCAATTGTCACTATACAGCTCCCCTACTCCTCGGGGAGTTGGTCCCCATTTCCCCTTCACTCCTCACAATTAAAATCGGCCTTGTGCCTAATTTTCTCGGTGGGGGAGCAAATAAATACAAACCTTCATATCAATTGTAACTATCCAGCTCCCCTACTCCCCGGGGAGTTGGTCCCCATTTCTCCTTCACTCCTTACATTAAAAATCGGCCTTGTGCCTAATTTGCTCGGTGGGGGTGCAAATAAATACCCTTTTCTTGGCCTTTTTACCAAGATCAAAGTGAAGTATCTGTTCTTACTACGTTCTGTACTTATGGTGATATAAAGTGGGGGATCACTTTCGTGTAACAATTTAATGTAAAATGATCACCTACTTTACAACCGGTCAGTCTTAAAGTCATTCAAGTCATTCTCCAGATCATTCAAGTTGTTTTTGAAGGATTCCAGTGATTTTTTAAGCATTAAAGTCTATCTTAAGTTCATTCATTTCATCCTTAAGTTTATTAAAGTCATTTACTTTTTATTTATTTAAGTCATTTCAGTCCATTTTTCGGTCATTTTAGTTTATCTTTAAGAATTCCATATCAATCCTTTTTTTAAATTTTTTTATTATTACATTTTCACCCCAAACAAGGCACATTGCCACTTTGGTGTAGGGAGCTACCATCAGGGGCAACAACTACTGGGGTACTATGTAAGGATTTGGGCAGCAAGATGTTGGTTCACGTTGCACTTGAACTTCTGCATGTCAGTACAGTTGGGGAAGCAGGGACCTGAAATGGAATTCTAAAGTCTAGCGGTTCTGGGGAAGAAACTACTGGAGTAGAAATATCTTTTACATCTAGGGATCTCTACAGTGTTGGAGTGGGATTAGCAGCCTGTCGGGTTTGTTGAGGGTGTTTACGTCGTGGGCGCACAAGTGCTTGCAGTTCGTCAGAGCATTCACCATTAAAATACTTGTAGAACAGGCAGAGGGATGCAACGTTTCGTCGATGGTACAGAGGCTGAAACTTAGATGCCAGTTCAGAGCCTATCAGATTTGCGACTATCTTTTGAACCTTGTCAAGGAGCGAGAGAATAGTAGCACATACACTCGCCCAAATATGACAGCAATACTCCATACATGGGCGAATGGTGGTCTTATAGAGGTACAGGATACTTTCGCGTGTTTTTTAGCACGGAAGAGAGAGCCCACCTTCCTTGCAACGACCCTGGCAATGCCTTCAATGTAATTGTTCCAACTCATGTTTCCTGTGAACGTTAGGGCCAAGAAGTTTGAAAAAATACTCTCAGATAAAGAGTCGTTGGCCATTGCTACAGGTGGTGGAGAAGGTTTCTTGTAATTATTAAATGAAACTAGTTTAGTCTTGGTGGCATTGAACGTGACCATCCATTTTTGTCCCCATTCCACTACAGATTGGAGGTCATCCTCTAGTGTTTCTTCCATTTCTTTAGATATGTGTTAATTTGTTTTCCTGTCGTGCCTGCTATAAGGTGTGGTGTCATCAGCATATATACCCATCTTAGAGGCAATTTTCTCGGGGAGGTCATCTATGAATATCAGGGACAGTAGAGTTCCAAGGATAGACCCCTGGGGTACTCCCGCATTTATATCTTATTGTTTAGATGTACGACCGTTGAGGAAAATCTTGATTTTTCTCTTATCTAAGAAGGATTTAATTATGTTAAGTATTCTACCAGTGATACCGTATGACCTAATTTTCCTGAGGAGACCCTCAAGGAGACCCCTATCAAAAGCCTTAGATATATCTAGAGCTACCACTCTGCCCTCCCCCGCTTTGTCCAGTGAATGGTATATACGTTCAGAGATTACAGTTAGGATGTCTGCTGTGGAACGGGCTTGTCTAAATCCATATTGTTGGTCAGTCAGAAGTTTAGAATCTGTAAGGTGATGGACTAGAGCATGGTTAATTAAGGTCTCAAATATTTTGGCAAAAAGTGGGAGGAGGCTAATTGGGCGGTAATTTAATGGGTAAGTTCTTTCGCCAGAATTCTTGAATACTGGTACCGCAGCATGCATTCATTCATTACACGACAGCACGCGACTAATGGCTATCGGACTTGTTCTTTGTAACCCATTAACAGGGCTGTTCAATATTCGTTTGCAATATTATTAAAGAAGCGAAATACTGCTTTTTTTTACACAGTGATCACCACTTATCAAGGCCCGGAAGCCACTCAGGAATAAGGGTTATTGTAAGTAAATTACGTTAGTGTGGAGATTTGATGAAGTGTTTACTTAAGGGGGCGGTTCATTAGGAATTTGTTAACATTTGACTTGAAGACATCCAAGTTGTAGTCCGGTGGGAAGCAGGCAGACGGGACAGAGTTCCACAGGCGTGCAGTTCTAAGAAAGAAGCTTTGTTCATGGAATCCGCGTTTTGATTTAGGCACAGATATAGAGTGGGGGAAATTTTTTCACAGTGGATTCAGCTAGACGGGTGTTTTTCGTGAAAGATTGGCGAGGGGGGACCAGAGATTGGAGTTCAGACGAGCACCTGCCATGGAAATAACGATAAAACAAGGATAGGCTCACAACGTCTTTTCTGTGAGAGAGAGGTTGCAGGGTAGAGAAAAGGGCATCCCCCACTAAGCCACGAAGTCTATTTTGTACTCTGTCAAGGCAGGATAGGCTGTTTTTAGCAGCTCCTGCCCAGATATGGCAGCAGTATTCCATCCTTGGACGTACTTGGCTTTTATATAGATAGAGAATTGCATCAGCAGTGAGATATCTTCTGGAGCGGTAGAAGGATCCCACCATCTTTCCAGCGACCTTGGCAACAGACTTTATGTACGTGTTCCATTTCAGATCAGAAGTAAAGGTCAAACCCAGAAGCTTGTCAAAACACGGGGCCTCACCCAGACGAGAGCCATCCATCACAATTGATGCCAGATGGGGCTCAGAGCGTTGATGATGCAAGGATAGGAGTTTTTGATGCATTAAAGGTAACCAGCCACATCTTCCCCCACTGCTTCCTTTGCCACCAGTTCTAACAATCCTAAAAAAAAGTTTATCTGAAAACAGTTTTGTTAAATTTCTGTAAATACAGTATTTAATCCATCATACAAAAATCGACTCCTTACAAAGTACATTGGAACAATTATTAAAACTGAAAATTGAACAAAAACAACAACACGCAGAGGAAAGACAAGAACAACATTAGATCAATATTTGAGAAGTTAGCGATAACCGGTGGACCAATGAACAAACCACTTATTGTACGCATTGCAATACGTTGTTATTTTAATTTAGAGTTCTGCTTTTCTTTGTAACCCTTTAACAGAAGCGACATCGGATTTCGAACTCAGATTAAAACGTAGCAAAACCAGGTTGACAGTCCTTAACCACTTAATTATTTTCACCTCCTTGTTAGTGCGGTCAGGAAAACGGAGAATTCCAAAGGTAAATAGTCCACAAAAACATAATATTAAAGTGGAGAATATTCCGACTTCTAAGGACCTCTACAGAGAAGGAGTGGGATTTTGTTCTAACTGAGTGGATTGTGGTGTTTACGCAATTCTATTTACGAATATGACCAAGATAGTTTTTTAAAAATTAAAATTGAATTCTATTAGGTTTCTACAAAATGTTTCTGGTTCGTAAAAAATAGCCATTTTAAATCATTGTAATTTATTTTAAGCATCATCATGATTAACTTATAACCTTTACTTTCAGATTCTTAAATCATCAATCAAATTTTTCTCTAATATTTCTCTCCATGTTGATCCGAAAACGACCTTCATTAGTCAACAGAAAGGAAGAAATCTTACACAGCACTATTGACCAAAAGTCACCTAGGAGAATTGGGCTGGGAAATATTGCACCATCCTACATATTCTCCTTAGTTCCCCCAGATTATCACTTATTTGTGGATTAGGAAACCATTTAGATGACCATTTATTGATATCGCGAGAGGAGATTGAACATGAGTTAGATGTATATTTAACGTAAAAACCTATATAAATTTATAAGGGAACCATTTATAAGCTCATAGCCTGATGGAATTAAGATAGAGATAGATAGATAGATAGATAGATAGATAGATAGAGAGCAAAGGTCGTTATTGTTTTGAATAAAGATTTTTCTACGATACAGTTTTTCATTTTTAAGATGAAATTTTTTTTACACCGACTTGTTATACAAATTTCACAAGATTTGCTTCGCACGGTGTTTAGTAAAATTCGATTGTTATGAGTTCGGTTGATCTTGATAACAACATAATGTTTGATGACATAATCTTTCGTTATAATTAGTCGACCCAACCCTTTGATCACACGTTTTTGTTTTTAATACTTAAATTGTTTATACTATATCAACGCGTTCCTTATCTTGAGTCGAGATAGAGCCCAACTAAAAAAACAAGTGAAACTCCTAAAAGTTCCAAGTGAGACGGACCCATAATTCGCAATATCGCGTGTCAGAAAAGGGCAGGCTTACAAATGAGGCTTGCAATTTAGTGCGGCTACAAAATCTCGTCCGTCTTCACGTTTGCTCTCGCTCGGCTCTAAAATGCCGGACTAAATTACCGCAGCTCTTTGATGTGCCTCCCCTTAAAAAAAACACACTGCGCTCACCTACCCACACCTCACCTTTCTGCCGGCATTAGAAACCAGAATTTTATGTTCGCAAGTCAGTGACACTCGTCAGCGGAAGGAATTCGCCCTTAAAAAGCTCAAGGCCGGCCATAACCAAATAAGAGAACATGCATGCCCTAGTCTTTCCTTCCTCTGTCTCTCCCTTATATATATATATATATATATATATATATATATATATATATATATATATATATATATATATGTGCTTGTGTGTATGTGTGTAATTCTCCATTCGAAGCGAACACCTTCTTGACCCCCTTACACGAACCCGTAAGTGATAAGATAGGCCATAATAGTACTATGTTGACAGCAGTGTTTACGGGCCAGCTGTTGGTAGTGGCTTTTTTTTTTATATATCAATCTCTGACTTTCTGAGCATTTATAGTTTTTTATTCTTTTAGTTCGAGGAGAGAGAAAGAGAGAAAGAGAGAGAAAGAGAGGGAGTGGAGAGAGATGGATAGAGATATAGGTATGGTAAGTATAAGATAAGTAGCCAGATAGAGACAGAGAGAGAGACAGGAGAGAAAGCGGGTTAGAAAGAGATAGATAGATAGATAGAGAGAGAGAGAGAGAGAGAGAGAGAGAGAGAGAGAGAGAAAGAGAGAGGAGGATAAAGAAATGGACAGAGAGATAAGTAGGATGAGAAAGAAAAAGATAGCTAGAGGAGAAGAGATAGATAGAGGAAGAGAGAGAGAGAGAGAGAGAGAGAGAGAGAGAGAGAGAGAGAGAGAGAAAGAGAGAGACAGCTGTTGGTAGTAGTTTTTTTTATATATCAATCTCTGACTTTCTGAGCATTTATAGTTCTTTATTCTTTTAGTTCGAGGAGAGGCAAAGAGAGAGAGGGGGGAGAGATAGGTATGGTAAGAATGAGATAAATAGCCAGATAGAGACAGAGAGAGACAGGAGACAAAGCGGGTTAGAAAGAGAGAAAGAGAGAGAAAGAGAGAGAGAAAGAAAGAGATAAGGATAAATAAATAGACAGGATGAGAAAGAAAAAGATAGCTAGTGGAGAAGAGGTAGATAGAGAAAGAGGGCGAGAGAGAGGGAAAGAGAGATAGAGTGAGAAAGTGACGGACACATAAATAAATAGAGAGTGATAGATAGAGAGAAGAGAGAATGAGAGATTGAGAACTATGAGTTGGCATATCTTTATAAATAAAACAGTAGCTGTATGTATATATGTCTGTCTGTGTGTAAATATTTAACCGATAAACTCTTAAACTACTGATCACATTACAGAAATTAACAGGAAATAGTAATCATACACCAAGACATGGTTGTAAAATCTTTGTTTGGATGAATAACGCGTACAGATATATATTTACAAGTGGAAATGCAAACTGTCCATTTCACTTTGACGACATATTTTTACTTTTTTTCTGCGTATGCCTAAATTCAATCCATTTCTTCAAGTCGTTTAATATCAAATCTTTCTTACCGATCTCTCGATAGCTACATCCGTAGGGAACGCAGCTGGAGCGCTAAATGTTTTGGTTTCGATTCTATCTGATGGCATGCAAGTCATGTTAAAAAAATATTTGGAAACAGTACTATATATCAGGTACAACATAATATTCAATAGAAAGTTGACTTGTAATAAGAAATACGAAATCTGCATGAATTAAAATATATTAGTATTTAACGACTGGTCCTGGCCGAGAGACCTTGCTAGTCAATTCTAAATATTGCGTTCATTAAAGTCTTGTTATCACTATTTATTCAGAGTAGAAGCTAGCGTTCCGGTTTAAGTGGAACCGAAAAGTAAATGCTGTGAATATATAAAAAAGAAGAAAGACCCGCCCCCCCCCCAAAAAAAACAAGTTAATTTAAAAGGAAACAAAACGAAACAGATTAAAAATTCTTTTATTACATAAAAAAAAATGACTCTGACATCCCGAAAATAATTTTGATATTTATTAACCTAATTAATTTCTGATACGTAAAAAAAAAAAAAAAAAAAATCTTTAATTGCCCGTCTCTAATTATTGCAATTAAGAAATCTCTTTTGTCTAGCGTCAGGTAGAATTTTCGATTTCTTTGAAAAGGCTTCCAGCTTAAGAACACATTACTGTGGGAATGCTTTCTTGTCGGTTACAAGTTAGTCGACTTCAAATTAAACATGAAATAATCTTTTGTCATACATGAGCTAAAAACATAATTATTTTATGTGCTAGTCCATAACTTCTCTCCCAAGAATAACAAAACTAAAAAAAAGCATCTTAATGGTGTGCGTACACATGATGGAAAGAAAATATCATATTCCAAAAATCACATAAATTGATCAAGTAGTTATATTTTTATGAAGAAAATAATTTTTTAGCCATCCTGAGTTTTTCCAGTGTTCCCTTTTCTCATGTTAAGAATAGCTTTCCAAAATCTCCCCCAAGTTTGAATTATTTGGGATTATCCTCCTTGTCATGCAAAATTACGACATCTAATTGTTAACCCTAACCATAATCCTAACCGCCCCCAATTGATTTTCTTGTTAAAAATAAAATTACTTAATCAATCCACGTGTGTTTTTGTGTACGATATTTTCTTGCCGCCAGAGGTACAAACACCTAAAAAATCCTTTAGTTTTGGTATTTTTGCTTTTTGATGAAGGAATTTAAATTTTAAAACCCTCTCTTTTCATTAATAAAGCACTACTTATCAAGGTCAAAACACACTGGAGGGATGAATAATTGATTTTTATCTGATTTTGTACTTTAAGCATCAACTAAAAATCAGAATTAGATGCGATAATAGGATTGAGAAAAATGCTACTTTGAATATTTCTAGGGGACGGTTCGTAATAAAAATCTGTACACATTGAATTTGAAGACGACCATGCAGTAATCAGCGGGAAAACAGTCCTGTGGTAATATGTTTCATAGACGAGAACCCTTTGCTAAGAAACTCTGTTCATGGAAATTCCACATGGCACTTAGTATACAAAGAAAGAATCATTGAACAAAGCTTCTTTCTTAGAACTGCACGCCTGTGGAACTCTCTTCTGTTTGCCTGCTTTCCAGCTGACTACGATTTGATTGCCTTCAAGTCCAACGTAAACAAATTCTTGATGAATCGTTTCCCAAGTAATCCAATTTACAAAATTTCCACTACTTATGATTACTACGCTATAATCAAATTGACTAATGTATACCCATTAAACCTTATCTTCGAGTGGCCTCCGGGCCTTGATAAGTGGTGAATCTTTTGTAAAAAAAATATATATATATATTCTTTTTTTTTCGTTGTACTAGAAAAACTAGTTCTTATTGCGAATGGCTTTCAATGAGGAGGCAAATTGAACTGAAACTCAGTTGAACATTTTCCATGGAAAAATGATAGAATAGAGAGAGACTAGTAACATCACTTCCGTCAGATATTTCTTTTATTTGCATTAATTGAACTACTAGTCTTATCTTGGATTTATTCTCTCATTTTAGTCGTTATATCCTTCTTCAGGTGTATCCCAAGACCAATATGATGCAACAGTCACATCCAATATGAAAATAGTAGTTCAACTGATATACGGCACAATCACGTTAACACACTGGTTCTTGCCAGATCATCGAAGTTAAGAAACGATGAATCTGGCCAGTATCAACTTGGTCACCATTTCGGAAGACTCGGCGCTTTATGTATCGCGACGAGTCATAAGAAATTTCCAGTTTGTTATCTGGAAGCATAGATAGTTAAGACATACATCTAAGAGAAGATAACTCCGATGAATCTCTAGCAGATCAACGGTTCTATGGTATTAAGATTATGTATTTATTTGCTTCCCCACTGAACAAATTAGGCACAATGTCGTTTTTTTTATTGTGGAGAGATTGGGGAGATGGGGACCAGCTCCCCGGGGAGTAGGGGAGTTGGATAGTGACAATTGGTATGAAAGGTTTCCCCTACATTGACCAATAACTGATTGCTACAAGAGCAATAGTCTTATATGTGGGGTTGCCCCCACATATGGTCTTTGCTTGAATTTTGTTGCCCAGGCGCCGTAGGGCCCAGGCGGGCGAGTTTTCTATGGTATTAAGAGTTACGTTATTCGACTGAAGTTATGCAGATTATCTAAGGACAACGGATAGGTGCAAACAGGCGAGTCGGATGCAACTGCACTGGGGAAGGTCATGGCAACCCACCCCATGTATTTTGTCAATGAACCGATGCCAATGGAGAACACTAACTATGCTTTCATCTTCGGCATGAACATGTCAGGATATAGGAAAAAAAATAATACAAATAGTAAAAATTTATCAAGTATAAAAGTTGAAACAAAGAACGAAAAGTTGAAACAAAGACGCGTCTATTAAAATTGCGCGTTTAGCGATAAACACGCTGTTTTAAAATGAAGAAATTACAGACCGACGAAAATGAGATTTCAAACTTAAAACGTGAAAAAACAACAAAAAGAAATATTTTAAACGAAACAGACAAAAGTGGAGGCAATCGAAAATGATATTGTTAATTTAAGCGTGATAGACCAACGAAAATAATCTTACGAATTTAAAATGGACAGACGCGCGAAAATAATACGAATTTAACAGATAATAAACCAATGAAAATAATAATTATTATTTAAACATGGCAGACCAAAGAAAATATTTAAAATTAAAACGTCACAGACTAACAAAAATGATATTTCGAATTTAAATATGACAGACTAACGAAAATTATATTTAAAACTTAAGCATGACAGACCAACAAAATTTTGCATGAAACATAAACGAAAATTATATTTCAATTTTAAGTTTGGTTGTCAAAGAAAATAAAAATCTAGTATGGAAAAACAAAAAAAAATGACATTTTAAATTGAAACAAACAAGGCAGACTATGAAAATAATGGGTCAAACTTACACGTGACAGTTAAACGAAAATGATATTTGAAACTTAAGCATGACAGATCAACAAAAGTAATATTTTTCATGGAATCGAGACAAGCGAGGACAATCGAAAATAATATTCTCATATTTAAGCATGACAAACCATCGAAAATAATTTTTTTAAACTTAAATGTGACAGACCAAGAAACATAATGTGTCACACTTAAATGTGGCAGACCAACGAAAATGATATTTCAAAATAAACCGTGGCAGGCCCACAGAAATGCTATTTAAAACTTAAGTGTAACAGACCATCGAAAATGCTATTTAAACTTAAGCGCGACAGACCGATAATGTTATTTCAAAATTAAGCGAATGGATCGACAAAGCGTGTCAGAGAATTACGAGGATGCATTAAAACCATAAACTTTTTGTGTACCATATATATCTGTCTTTCACTTTAATGAATTGTTTTCTCCAGTTTAGTTTTAGTTCATTGCTCTAGTTATTCACCGGAAGTGACAGTTTTCCATATTGTATATCATTTGCAAACAAGATCTGCTTGACATTTGTAGTCTGAGAACTGAGTAAAAATTTTCGCTATGATTCCTCGTCTTAGACTTAGTGGTCAAAGATCTGACACTCGGACAAGATTACGACCATAAAATGTCTTCAGCATCTTTATTGTGTCCAGAAAATAGGGTTTGTTGTTTTCATTAGTACACTAGCAATAATCGGTCACTTTTCAACTGGCCAATAAAACAAGCTTTTTTCAAACGGGTTTATGATTTTAACGTTTAAGAACCCCCCCCCCCCCAAAAAAAAGAAAACGTGTTTTCGAAGAAGCAGATAACAATACTTTCTAAACTATCATAAAGCAATAAGGTATGGTCATTAAAAGATGCTCTGAGACACGGACAATATTTAGAACCGGAAGTTGGTTAAGTAGACGAGCAATTATTTTGTCTGGGATGATAACAAACTTAAATACAAACGCATTAACACAAAACTGAAAGGTGACGGTGATCTCGTGGTTAACGACACGGACTGACGACCTGGGTGTCCTAAGTTCGAATCCAGTTAGTTCCACAAAAATTACTTTCACTTTGGATGTGGGCAACCTTCACGTGGCCCCTCTTATAACCCGTAATGTTTTTGTAGACATAATTCAGACTAGAAAAGATGTTGAGGAAACCAATGCAAACAATAGAAGCTTCAGAGTCATACGATATGATGATGATGATGATGATGATGATTATGATTATGATGATTACCAAACTAACAAAAACGTTGAAACACATTCGTTATACGGCAACTCATGAAATGTGTAAAGATTATGTGAATAAGTTGAAGCAAAATAGCAAGCAAATTTTACCTGATGTCGTGTTTATCTAAAAACGAAGCGTGGTTTTCCCAATTTTACACGCATAATCTAATATTAAAAAGGCTATATGTCTGTCTGTCTTTATATTTTCAAACTCTATCTAAAAGTTGCAGAGCGGTAATAGGGGCTTAAAATGATTGGATTTTTTTTACGGATGTTCTTTATTAGATCTTTAGCTGATTAAAATAGTTTTATGGGGTAAAAAAAAGGGGTAAAAATTGAAAAAAAAACAGTTACACATTTTGTAAATTCATCTTAGTTTAATTTTTAATCAGTTCATATCCGTGTCACGTTAGCACAGTGGTAACGTCACCAGCTTTAAATGCTACAGTTTTGCTTTCAGTTTCGATTCTAGCTGATGGCACCCAAATACGTTTTTTTTAAACTTTTGAAACCATAAATTTATAACAATATAAATCTGGACAAATTAAAATATAATATTTCGCGTATTTTACGACCGGTCAAAACTGCCCCCCCCCTCTAGTACGAAATACATTTTAAATGGAAATGATTCTTCACTTAGTAATACATAACAAAAACAACATTAAATCACGTGTTATCTGTACAAAGTTTTCTTTTTCGTATTCTTCTGTAACCTCGTCGTTTAATGTTTATTTTGAAGAGTAACTTCTCATTATTAGTCTAATTTATAAAACTCACTATGTCTGTCTGTCTGTCTCCATATTTTCAAACTCTATCGCTTCCAAAACTAAAAATCGCAGAACGGCTCCAGATACCTGAAATGATTGGGTTTTTGTATGGACCGTTCTTTCATGGGCCTTTAGCCGGCTATAAAAGTTTTTAAGGGGTCAAATAGGGGTAAGAATTGAAAAAAATCGCGATGTATTTTGTACATTCATCTTAGTTTATTTTTAATAAGTTCATATGCGTCTCACGTTGATACAGTGGTAACGTCAACAGCTCTGAATGCTAGGGTTTTGCTTTTGATTTCGATTCAAGCTGATGGCACCCAAATACTTTTTTTAGTTTTGAAATGACGACTCTATAATAATATACACGAAATCTGGACAAATTAAAATATCATATTTAAGCATATTTTACGACCGGCAAATCGCACCCAGTTGCTTATAATTTATTATTGAATTATTACAAGGAATTAATGACATAAAAAAGTGCTTAACATCAATTTTGCTTAGAATCCAAGATGGGTACTAATAGCCATCGTCAGTTTATAAAGCTAGCTGGCAATCGCACATACTGATTTTTCTTTTTTGCAATCACAATTTACTAAACCTAAAATAAAGTACTCACGCTTTACAATTTTGGGGTTGTCTGTCGATTTATTGTAGAACTAATTGAAGGCACCCGGCCTTGCCCGGTCGTAAAATATCCTTAAGTATATTTTAATTCATGCAGATTTCTTATCTATTAATACAGTGCCAATTCTCTATTAAATATTATATGGTACCTAATATAAAGTACTGATTCCAAAAGTAAAAAAAAAATGACTTAGGAGCCATCAGCTAAAATTAAAACCTAAACATTTAGTGTTCCAGCCGCATTCCCTACCGATTGAGTTAACTCGATAAATAGATAAGAAAGATTTAAAATTAAACGACTTCAAGCTATGAATGAATTTGTGCATGCGCAAAAGTAACAAAAATATGTCGGCAAGTTGAAACGAACATTTCACATTTCAACTTGCCAACATATTTCTGTACGCGTTATTCCTCCATCCAAACAAATATTTTACTTAAAATCCTTGGTGTATGATCACTATTTCCTGTTAATTTCAAGGTTATGCGACCAGTAGTTAAAGAGTTTATCGGTTAAATATTTTCATACACACACATACATAGATCTACTGTTTTATTTATATATAAACTGTACATAGTATTTTACTTTTGTTTCAAGTAGTTTTATATAGCGCATATAGCTGACTAGCGAAAATATTAGCAGCAGCAGCAGTCGTCTTAGCACATATGAAAACTGAGCAAGTTTGCACACGCTGATATCTTGGGAAGAAGGATAAAAAAAAGAAAAAAAGGACACCATGTGGTAAAATAAAAAAGAGGAGCAAAGTTAATCGGGGAAGATGAACGTGTGAAATTGAGGGCGAGAAAGCGCTGGCTTACAGTTATTTCTACCTTTTACAAATTTTGATTTATTTTTATTGGACTTATATCTGATAAATTTGCGGAATACATGATGCCTTTCAGCAATGGCAGTTGCACAATAAGAACCATTGTGGAGAGTGGGGTTTGCTGAAGAACTTCCGTGTGGGAACGTGTTCTTCAATTGCTGCTTTGAACCATTCAATAGCCTGATTTGCACACTGTTCCGCAGGAAGAGAAAAGATACTACGCTATGGAGTGTCTCTGATGTGACACCCCACGGCTTCCCAATCAGCCTTCTTATGGTGCCTGGTCGTTTTGGATCGAAAGTTTAGATAGATTTCACAATTTGATCGGCATTTCCTAGTAGGCTATGGGCATTTGTTACACAATCTTCGGGAATTGTAGCCAGAAATAGATCTAAAATTGAGGCTTGTTGATCGTGTCGATCAGGGAGACGAATCGGGAACGTGGCTGCCTGTGATAGAGAATGGGATATAGAAAAGCTATGTGTTATG
Organism: Euprymna scolopes; assembly: GCF_053919585.1. NCBI lineage: Eukaryota > Metazoa > Mollusca > Cephalopoda > Sepiida > Sepiolidae > Euprymna > Euprymna scolopes. The sequence goes on along the minus strand of NC_136491.1, from coordinate 135,426,588 downwards.
CTACCGGATGTTTGTATATTTAGAGAACCCAAGCCAATTTCTGTGGTGGACATTAAAGTCTGGGCACTAGTATTTAGAGAGAGTGCTGTATCTATACTGTCAGAGACTTGGTTGATTAGGGTATAGTCCTGGGTTGAGGGAGAACGGTAGAGAGAATAAGTAGTTAAATCTACACACACACACACACACACACACACACACACAGACGCGCGCACACACACACATATATATTTGTAAGAGTATAAAATTTTAACTCTGTAAAATCATATTTACAAACTATATATGATTCGACAAGGAACACACAATGGACATTTAGAAAATCTTTATTCCGCGGAGTTACATAGGATTTCTTTTTCTCTTCAGAGGAAAGATATTAGCAAAAGAGTATTTGTAGTTAAACTATGATTTTGCTGTTTAGCGCATAAAATGATACTGCAAACCATGAGTTGAATCATATTTGACAAAAAGTTAATGAAAAAAATACAAAATTACACAGGTGAAAAGATATTTAGATGGAGTCTAGTAAAATCAAGAAAATGAAAGAGTAAACAAGAATCCGTGCAAAAACAGCAACCTATTAATCTGATTGCGTAAAATCCGGGTGGGCGAAAAAACAAAATCCAAGCTGTAATAGAGTTTTCCATAAGGTAAATGAAAAAGATTTTCCGGATAAAATTTCTTCAATCAAACAATATACAAAGTGCTTTCTAAGGCAAAAACAATGAATTGAAATGCATCAAATCTAATCAAAATCTAATAAGGCCAAACAAATAAGTGTAAAGAACTATTTTCTGTTTCGTTTATTAAGGTTTTTCATCTGGTTAGGAGTATCCTATACATATTAGTATTAATATGTATATTCGATTCAAGTTTACAGAATTATTCAATTAATAAACACAACAATACATTTATTGGATCTATCTATCTATATATTTGTGTGTGTAATATTATATATATATATATATATATAATTTATAATTATACATTCTATAATTTATAACTATATATGTATATATAATTATAATTACATATGTATGCATATATTTAATTTATAATTAAATTATACATTTATATATTTATATATAATTATAACATTATATAAATTATATATAATATAATAATTATTTATATATTATATATAATCATAAATTATATATATATATATATATATATATATATATATACACACACACGTCATACTCGCGTTGACACACCGGTTCTCGTCAGATCGTCGGAGTTAAGCAGGGTTGAGTCTGGTTAGTACCAAATTGGTGACCATTTGGGAATATTAGGCGCTGTATGTGCTCTCCGCTTATCTCGGCATTTTTTCCAGTCGTCCTGTACTTCACTTGTCACTAGTATTTAACAATGTCGTCTCAAGAGAAATGTAGTTTGAGATTGCGTACCTCCTGCCACAACAATTTCACGCGCAGGCACCCCTTCGTGGGTATCCATAGTCTGTCCAAGACTGGAGGTACCTGCTTTAATGCTCCTCATCTTGAGTTGAGCATATTGAGAAGTGATACACGAATTACCATTAGCGTATAAGCGATGTTCTTTGTGTAAACAAAACGAGCTTAAACGAGCTTAGGTAGTTCGGACGATGTCAAATCATCGTTAAACTCATGACTCACACAGCAGCCGCCGATAGCGTAGTGGTTAGAAGCCTTGACTGTCTTACAGACATTCGGGTTTCAATCCTGGCTTGAGGTAGTTGTCTGACAAAATGAGAATAAGGGCTATTCCGAATAAAATATTAATTTTGTCAAATGCATTGCTATATAACTTTAAAATGTCAGCTAACTTTATATATATATATATATATATATATATATATATATATATATATATTGAGTAGAAATGGTAATTAATAAAAACTGAAGAAAGTGCTCAATACTGTTGTAGAGCAAATATGTGTTTTTTTATTATCGTATCTTTCTGTTAAGTTACATTATTGTTTCAGCTGCCCGCCCGTTTTTTTTTTGGCCGTCTGTAGCTTCCTCAGACTTTTATAGAAAGATACGGTAATAAAAATGAAAACGTATATATATATATATATATATATATATATATATATATATATATATATATATATATATATATGTATTCTCGCCTCCCTTTAAACTATGTCTGCCTCTCTTTCTTTCTTCTTTCGATTTCTAATAATCTCATTTAAAATCCCCAGCTAAACACTCTCCATATCCTTGATCCGTTATTTAAAAAAACGTTGCATATTTTTACTTCTCCATGACTTGATGCTTTTTTTTGAAGCTCCATTTTACCCTGAACATTTATATTTATATTTCTGTTACCTTATGAATTATCATTGGATTTTCAAAAGACATTTGCCTGTACTGAATTTTACCATCTTTCCCATTAGATATTTAACATTTTCTCCCCTTTTCTAATTTTTTTACCTTTCTAATCTCTTTGAATCCCTATAAACCGTCTAAAAAACTGTTAAATGCCTTTTGTTCATACAAATATGATAAATTTCATATTGTTTGTTTCCCGAGGAGTATTAACCTGCAAAACCTATTGTATATTTTGCAAACCCCTTCCCTCTGATGAGAAGAACTGTGTTCTTCGAAGCTCCATGGAATATTTTTTTTTTGTTTTATTTGTCCTCCTTATCAAATAATTAAAATTTTGTATACCTTCCTTACAGGTTTGTAAAGGGTTTTTTTCAAAATTTGAATAAATTTTAATATCAAGATTTTATATCACACACACACACACACACGCGCGCACACACACACACACACACACACACACACACACACATATATATATTAATGAAAACAAAGAGATGTAGTGTTTACCTGATATACGCAATGGTAAACTTCAAACTAATATAAATTACAGTATTTATAAATAGAAAATTTAATCCCAACCGAATTAAAAAAGCTTAATACGCAATAGAGAGTAGAGCTTATTATAAGAGAAAGAAAATTAAAACTGTTACAATTTACAAAGTCCTTATTCCGCAGAAATTCAAAGAATGCTTTTCTTCATCAATTACAGAAGCTGCTTAGGTGAGAAATATGAAATATCACCGTTTTATACAAAATCCTAGCCGGTTAAAGTTTTTATCGAAACGACTCATTTTGTAAATTACATTAAGTTCGAGCAAATAGAATCTTTAGCCGCAGCTTAATCCAGTTCGTTTAAGCTTCTTAAAAAATAGCTAGTTCGAATCAAAAATCGATTAATCAGGTGTATAACTATTTAGGTAAGATATTAGAAATACGATTTAGTTAATTATATATTTGACGCCTACCATCATTACGACGATTTCTGACTTACCTCCTAACCCTTATCTTCGAGTGGCCTTCGGGCCTTGATAAACGGTGAGTTCATTGTAAAAAGATATATGACGTATGTTAATATATTTTGGTTGAAAGCTGTATCACTAGTTTGCTTCTTTTATCCGTTGCTTATCGAATTCCTAATTGTTTTTGTTAGGCTCCTTAGAGAAGCAGTCTGTTACAATTTCACGGTCTTTGAAAATAGAGCTACCGTCCTTACTAGTTTATACAGCAACATCTCAATGTTTTTACTAACAGGACAATGTTTGTTCAGCCTCTGTCTATACCGATGTTTCATTGTAACCCGTGCATAGCTGGCCGGACATCTTCTATCGTTAATCACTGTGTTAGGTTTGAAGATTTTTACACTCAATAGATCCAATGTCGGATTGACAGTAACTATCAGGGGGTGGGGGAGAAGGGCGATTAGCAATGGGGATAGCTTTGTCGAGAAAACCTGTACTCTTGTACGACAAGATCCTATTCACTTCGGAGTCCATTGTTCTTGTATGTATATATATATATACGTATTGGCTCGTCTTTTTTGTTGTAATGTCGACAACAATTAGAATGCGATGTTCTCTCGAGCTGAAAAAGAAAAATAGCAAAGACAGAGACGCCATGTTTGTTCATTGTTTGAGTGTTTACCGCGAGATTCGCTTGGCGCTGGGGGTGTGACAACGCGACCAATTGGTACGGACGGGACACGCGCAGGTGGGCGTTCCTCTCCTCCTCATCCAGCCTTGCTCAGCCCTAACTCACTTTCCATCTTCCCTTAGTCTATTTGTGTACGTATAAAACCTCAGACTCATACACGCATATATATATATATATATATATATATATATATATATATATATATATATATATATATATATATATATATATATATGTATAAACATGTTATGAAATAATATAATACAGTATGTATATGTTCGTATATACTTCAACAGTGCTCCCTCTATGTATGTTTATATACACTTATGACAAGTAAGATTTATGTTTCATTCCCAAGGACAAATCAATTAGCTTGATGAATTTGATCACGGAGAATAAAAAGAAACGTGTATGCCTAGCTTATCACAATAAATATATTTTCATGCACACGTATATATATATATATATATATATATATATATATATATATATATATATATATATATATATATATATGTGTGTGTGTGTGTGTGTGTGTGTAGGTTACAGGTGTTCAAGGGTGATAACTAATGAATTTTACGAGGTTATTAAGAGTGCTCAATAATTTATTAATATAAACAAATTTACAGGGTCGCGGCACTTGACATGCAAGCGTTTCCGACAAAAGTTCAGTTAAAACCAGAAATCCTCGTTAGGCGACTTAATAAATGGTTTCTTTCCAGAGAAGAAACTAATCCTCAATATTCCTCAATATATCCTTATATATATAAAATGAACTCATTTTCCCCCTCTGACTTTGACCCTAATAGGATTAAAAATCAAGACATTTCATGCAAATGTAATATGAACAGACTGCAGCATAATATCTGAGGTGTGTTATAGGTCCATTACCTCACTACTTCCTCCATAATCGTAGATTCCTATATTTTATCTGCCGAAAGTTTACTGCCAAAATCGATTAAAATCTATGGAAATGGTAAAATCTTTTCTCTCCAATAAATTCCTCCTTCCCCCGCCACCACTTAACACCATTGCGGGATCGTTCACATGAGATTGTTACGAATGAAACACCGGTTAGGGTTTTCTTTACTTCGTAGTTGCTTAAAAAAACTGGAATGGAATTTTAACGTTCCTTTTAGTTCTATGCTTTCTATTGGGTGAAACGCACCATGGACTTAACCGAATCGAAGGGTTATTTATGCCATATTTTTCGCTTTTCGCTGTGTTATTTTTGTTTTTGTTTTCCTGAGTTATGCTTTTTGTTTTTCCGATTTCTTTTTTAAGAGGCTTTAGGTTTGTTCGCTGTTTTTGTTTTGTTTTGGTTTTTCCGATTTTTGAAAAAAGTTTAACATCGTTTTTTTTATATTTAAACAGGGTTATTAATGTGCCCATTCTTTATTTTACCCCCCCCTACACACACCTCCAAACAACCGGGAAACACCGGTTATCCCCGCTAGTATGAAAATATAAACGTCCACAGGTATACCTTTTTATGCACCTAATACTATTTAATAATAAAATAACAAATAAAAATACGCCCCATAGAAAATAAGGGGGGACTCATTATATATATATATATATATATATATATATATATATATATATATATATATATATGTGTGTTTATGTATGCATATATATATGTATATATATATATATATATATATATATATATATATATATATATATATATATATACATACATACAGGTTGTGTCTGGTATTCGAGAACATATATTTCCTTTTTAAAAATAATCAAAAAGACAAACAAAAACATCGGTATTACAAAAATCTTTTTCTTTTGTTCTATTGAAATACTTCATTACCGATAACAATTATTACATTATTAAATTTAAATTTAATTCTATTCCCTTTATTTAGGTTTTAGTTAGTTATGTTTCTGTTAATTTAACGACCTATTAATTTCTTTATGCACCGTTCTAAAATCCAGTGTTACATTTAAAATTATCTTGCTCAACTTACATTTCGCTAACAACATATTTCTTAATTATTTCATATTATTTTAATCATGTCTTAGGCGTAATAATAAGAATTTTTTTCTATGAAGACAGCTTTGTATGACATTAATCTTTTTGTTTAAAATTTTCTCTTTAGAATTCACTGTGTGCTATGATTCAAGCAAGCATGGATTACATATTTTTGATTTACAAGGTTTATATTTTGTAGCTTTATCGACTATTGACCATTTTAATTAAAATTCTATTTTATTTTTATGTAGTTACCGAACCCTTATTTTTAGGTAGTTTGTCTAACCCTTGATGCAGTCGTGTGTCTCTTCTTATTTGTCATATTTATCCTTGTCCTTTCCTTATAAAACTTTCTGATATTGTGGATAAAAGCTTTTTAAATTTGGTTGTTGAAAGAAATTATCATGACTTTTTGATTGAACTCATATTTTTTCAAATTATTCATTTATAGAATAAAATATCTTTCAGTTTATTTACTAACAATTTACTCGAGTATAATTATTCGATTAAACAATAACACTATGTTTATTTTGCTTTATGTGTATTATAATTTAATATATTAAGTAAAAATAAACTATTACGTAATTTCCAATGTTATGCCGAAATTAGTAAACAGTTAGGTAAAAACTCTACTACGTATTTGCATATGATGTAGAAATTAGTAAAAATTCAAACAATTACGAAAAATGATCGGATAGGTCTGCTAAAACTATTTTTTACAAAAAAAAAAAAACAACAACAAAGAAAAACGTTATTATCGTATTATCTCTATCGTCATTAACAATATCGAAAGTATGTGAAAACAAGGGGAATAACCCAGTTTGTGATAGGGAATTGGCCGCAATAGAATATACTGTTATTTTCTTTCTTGTAATTATATTTATTCTCGATCATTTTTCATACTTTTTAGAACTTTTACTAATTTCGACATGATGCGTAATTACGTAATATCGTTTTTACTTTTGATATAAATTGTAATGAACATCTTTATTTTTTTTATATTTTTAAGTTTTTCTTAAATCATGCACATGCAGCTATTTCGCTCTATCACGACTCTTTATAATGAATACATAGTCATGGATGCTTCGAACTATGATTCGAAACCGGAAAGCATTTCTAGGAGTTCCTTATCTTTCTGTTACAGGCGTTGTGTTGGAAGATAATATTTTTTTTGTTTATGTAGATAGCGTTTTAAGTGATAAAGTGAATGTTGGTACGTCGCTATCATTTAGGTCTAGTAGAGAAGAGGAAGATGAACTGTCTGCATTCATATCACTTACTTTCTCTTTATTTCCCTTTGAAAAAAGATGTGACAGGCCATTATGGTCGATTGCATGCCTTCGAGTATATAAGAGAAGGAAACACAGGTGTATGGGGGAGGGAGAGTGAGAGAGAGAATGGTAAATATAGTGAGTTTGTTTAAGATATAAATAAAGAGAGAGACAGAGGTGGGGAGAGTGACATAAATAATGTAAGTGTGAGGGGAATAGAGAGAAAAGGGTGATTAAAGTAAATTTTTGTGACAGATAAATAAACCAAGTGAGAGAAAGATAAAAATTGAGTGTGTGTGAAAGAGAAAATAAATGGTGTACAAAAAAAAAAAAAAGAAAGTTGAAGTCTTTTTTTAATTGTTTGTCTACTTTACAACTGAGGCTATAACGCGTTGGTTTACTTACAACGTGACAAATATGTTACAAATATGTTACAAAGACGTTACAAATATGTTGCAAATATGTTACAAACACGTTACATATATGTTACAAATATGTTACAAATATGGATCGGTTTATATATTTTAGGTAATGCATATCTACCACACGTTAAGATGTAGTTCGTTTCAATCAGACATTGCCTTTATGGCTACCAGACTGAGGTATTGGTTCTGTTTAGAATCAAGAAGTTCACTTTTCCACGCTTTTCCCCGAACCCCAAAGGCACCGTCTGTAAAAGCAGTAGTGAGAGAGCATACGTCTCCAGCAAGATATGCTTCATCAGAGAGAGAGAGAGAGAGAGAGAGAGAGAAAGAGAAAGAGAGAGAGATAAAGATAGAGAGTTAATGTTTCAACTTCTACCGTATTCGACCATCTAAAACACATAAGAAAGCTAAAGAAACTGAATAAATGAATACAACACGCATTGAAAGAGCATTACATGACACTTAATCTTGATCCTTGTTGTTTCCTGTCACAGCCGAACTCAAACCATTTCTGCACCGTATTTTTACGTGTCACAAAATAATTGATGCGTTTAAACAATCACTAATGTTCAGCAAGATGGTTGGATGAGAACGAAATCCCCCCCCCCCAAAAAAAACACACACTTCAAAAATAGAGTTCCACCCAAAGAACTCAATGCTCTCGGTTTCGTTGTCCTCAAATAGTGCCATTCATTGAAGCTTAATAAGAATTGGTTCAGCAATATCAGCAGATATATGCATCACTCAATCAAATGCATCAATTTGATGTAATAATGAAGAAACTTGAACATAATCAATCGAGGTTAGTGAATAGGGAGCGGTCAGTTGTTTTGTAAGCCAACGCTCAATATCATGTTGCACGAAAAAATGTTACTCAAAATACAGCAATGAAACTTAGAAATACTTTCTCATCCACCTTATTCACTATAATAATCGCCAACTGATTATTACTTGTTCAAAGCGTTAGATCACTCTTTACAAGCATCCGAAGAACAGGCAAATACACTTTAATAGCGTGTTGCCCTCTATAGTCATTTTCTTTCTAGCATAAATAAGCTACGAATAAGAATCAGAAACTATAAATGACTTGCGTGCATATTTTGATTAAACTTAAATTAAATCGGACATATACTTAATGATCGAATATTTTTGCTGCGTCGATCATTCGACTGTACTCCAACAAAAATTATTGCAGTTATATACTCTCAATGTACATACCTACAACAAAACCAAACAGCAGCAAAATTTTAACTCTTCACTTAAAAAGTCCCCAGATACTTGAAAGCATTATACTCCAATAGTTTCTTTCTAATCTAAATGTTCTAAATTTAGTCTCTATTTATATGTCAACTATTCATTTCCCCATTGCCTTAGTTTCGTATAAATTATTATTTACATGTTACGACATATTTGTTGATGATTTTCCATTTTATATACTATTTACTTAAGCAAAAACTATAATCAAAAGGGTTATTTAAATAATTTTAAGTAATATTATCTTCACCTTTTACTGGTTATAATTGTTAAATTAAATGTTAAAGTTATATTTTAAAGCTTTATCTTAATATAAACAGATTGTCTTTATCTTTCAATTTCTTACTATTCATGTATTATTCAATATTATCGAGACAATCTAAGGGACATGATTCGATTTTCACTCACATTTATCGACCACATTTTATCGAAATTTCTTTTTATATTTAACCTAATATTTTATTTTATTTTTGTCTACATTGAACTCCTGTACTTTGTTTTAAACTTGTAGTTCTCATTTTACTCTCTTTATTACAATCTAGGTTCAATTTCTCACTTAGTTTACTTCATACTAATATTCTGATTTAGTATCATAATCTGTTCATATGAACAGTTTGCAATTTTTTAATATTTGATTTTTCTTTTGTTCTATTGAAATGTTTCACTTTTTAATTTATTACCGATAACAATTATTACATTATTAAATTTAAATTTAATTTTATTCCCTTTATTTAGGTCTTAGTTAGTTTAGTTTCTGTATGTTAATTTAACGACCTATTAATTTCTTTATACACCGTTCTAAAATCCAGTGTTACATTTAAAATTATCTTGCTCAACTTACATTTCGCTAACAACATATTTCTTAATTATTTCATATTATTTTAATCATGTCTTAGGCGTAATAATAAGAATTTATTTCTATGAAGACAGCTTTGTATGACATTAATCTTTTTGTTTAAAATTTTCTCTTTAGAATTCACTGTGTGCTATGATTCAAGCAAGCATGGATTACATATTTTTGATTTACAAGGTTTATATTTTGTAGCTTTATCGACTATTGACCATTTTAATTAAAATTCTATTTTATTTTTATGTAGTTACCGAACCCTTATTTTTACGTAGTTTTCCTAACCCTTGATGCAGTCGTGTTTCTCTTCTTATTTTTCATATTTAATCTTTTCCTATCCTTATTGATAAAACTCAAAATATTAGGTTAAAATATAAAGAAATTTTGATAAAATAATGAGTTGAAAAATGTGTGCAAAAATCGAATTATGTTCCTTAGACTTGTCTCGACAATATTGAATGATACAGGAATAGTAAGGAAATCAAAGATAAAGACAACCAGTTTACATTAAGATAAGACAAGAAAAGATAGATTTAACATTTAAATAAACAACATAACCAGTATGAGGTGAAAATAATATTACTTAAAATGATTTCAATAAGCCTTTTGATTATAGGTTTTCTTAAATAAATCATATATAAAATGGAAAAAACCCCAATAAATATATCGTAACATGTAAATAATAAGTTATACGGAACCAAGGCAAATTGGGAAATTAATAGTTGATATAAAAATAGAATAAATTTAGAAAAATTACATTAGTATATGGGGGAAAAATCAATAAAATAAATAAATCAGAAAGTTTTCATTTTATATTTTGTTGTCTTGATTTTTGTAAAAATATTATATCCATGCTCTATTAATTAAACCAATGATCATGACGTTTATTTTATTAATTAATTAACCGATGATCATGACGTTTATTTAATTAATTAATTAGTAAAATGTTTTGATGTATTTTGGCCAAAATTGTATATTCGCGCCTTGTTTAATGGCAGCCTGCACGGAAAATATGTCTTGCTTAAATGTAGGTATGAACAGAGCATTTTTTAGAATACAGTTACAGATTTCGCCTTTATTATTTTTTAGGTATATTTTAGCATCCCCTCTTTTTAAGACTCTATCATTTATTTTACTACCGTTGGCAAGTTCGACAAAATGACTTTGAGGATTAAATCAGATTCCTTGGTGATAACGTGCGCTGTAGCACCACAGTCTACAAGGAGATTTTTACCGTTTGTGGTATTGTCAAAGTTACATGTGAATAGAAATGTATGTTCTTCCTCAAAGTTCTCAACGTTTTTTACGGAGTCCATTTTTTTTTAATTAAACCGATGACTATGACG
>NC_136491.1:135400493-135412993 GCF_053919585.1 Euprymna scolopes | reverse complement strand
TAAGTTATAAAATATATATAACAATTAAGCTACACTGAATATTCCGCGTTTGAAGAGTCCTAGAGTGGATGAAACGCGGAATATTTAGTGTAGCTTAATCGCCATATATATTTTATAACTTACTAACAAGCTCTACCTACGTATTGAGCAATTTTGAAGTAAATACTTCAAGTTTACGCATAAATTTGTACTTTCGTATATTAATTTTATGTGAGTACATGAAGTAGTTATATATATATATATATATATATATATATATATATATATACATATATATATATCGTCCTTGGCAGATCTTGAATACGAGTAACGAGTACACATTTTGCTCATTACGATTGAACCAGCCCCAGCTACGAAGTGTTTTAGGTGATTCACGAGGCGTAACTTCGTGTTGCACACACTTCAGATGTAACCATCTGCTGCAGCAAACATGTGTTTGACATGCAGGCTAAGGAAAGAATCTTGCGACAGGTTATCAGTACACCATTACGTTGAGTACCGCCTTGTCGCCTACCGATCAGGTAAGTTTATTCGGGAATGCTGCTCTTTCAGTGAATTAAACGCGCCAACCTGGAAGTTTCTTCGATTAGGCGTGGTACATACAGCGTCTAGCCTTCCCAAATAGTCACCCATCTGGTACTGACCAAGCTCATCCTTGCTTAATATACAATATACATTGTGAAAAAAAAACACTTGAGATAAGAATAATCTGAAGAACTCAAAAGGAATAGTCTTAAAAATTCAGAACCTAAAATATATTTTTTAACGACGGAATTAGTTAATAGAACTACACACAAGCCGACAGACAGCACCTCTTTATGAGATACAAGGACGTACATATAAATGGAACTAGAAAAAGTGAAAGGAGTTTTGATAATGTTAACTAACAAAACATCGGAAAAGACGCCGACAAAAGCCTCGGGAAACTCTTGCTGTATTTACTTTCTAAAGAACAGCTATTCTGCAGCCCCCTCATACCTGTTTGACATTTGCGAACGAGAATGTCTGGTTAGTACAAAAACATAGAATTAAAGCAAAATAGAAACGAAACGAAATGCAGCAAATCCGAAGGAACGAAACTGAAATAATTATAATACGCGAAAAAGAAAGAAAAAAATACAAAAAAACTAACAGCACAGAAAAAAAAAATCTAAGCTCTGAGGCAAATTATTAACCTAAGCTGCGAACTGAGATGATTTTTGTTTTAAATATTTTTCATGAAATATTTTCATTTCTTTCATACTTTCCTCACGACATCTTTGTTGCAATGGACGAGTTGCTAAGCAGGAAAGCATTCAAAATGGCAAATACTTTAAATACATTATATAAAAAATAAGAAAAAACAAAAAGCAAATTTCAACTGACTAACAAACACGTTTTATTATAATGTCAACGTAAACAACTAAGAATGTGTACCCTGCGTTCCCCGGGCAGCTGGTATTTTATGCGGCAATCACTGTAGACGATTTATTTAGATTCTTTCGAAGAAAGAAGTATCTAGGGAATATTAAATTCACACGTGATTCCCAGTCGCATGTAGATCGTGGTAGCAGAAAATAATGACGTTAATTCTACAGTTATTTTCTGCCAAATGATGTTACTGTTCTCCCGACATACATATCGCCTTGTATTCACAAATCGTTGCTAATTTGAAACTGACGAGGCGGTTAATAGTTAGCTCTTTTGTATTTGTGTAATGTTATGACCCTTTAGGCTGTGATCATAACGTAGTATCTGTTAACTGTGGCAAGCGGGAGCAATGGTCAAAACATTATTATTATTGCTATTGTATTCTTATTAATTGATTTGAGCAACGGATGCTCGCTGGATCAGTTATTATGATTAGAAGAATAAACAATTAAATTGTTAAAATGGTTCGTCACGTAGCAGCAAGAAGTTAAAAAGACCTCTTCAAGAAAAAGGTATGAAGCATATATTATTCTTCTTACATATGAACTGTAAAAATATCGCGTGCAATAAGTCTGATACAACATGACTCGGTTTACACGTCAATATCATGTCCCCTGGCTAAACAACATACATACGATTTATACGTTTATTATCTGTCTGTTAAAAGAACAATATCTTACATCCACTAGATAACACATGACACGTTTTAATACATCATCGCCTCCAATATAAATCAATATACAACATTTGTTTGTTTTAGTGTATAATACTTCTAATATATACAACAGAATAATATTTTGAGAGTATACTTAAATGCCTCTAATACTAAGATAGCACCTTATTAATACTGTAACTTACACTTGCTTTCCGAAAACAAAATGACCTATATCAACAACCGTGCCCTTTATAGAATAATCGCCCCTGAAGGTGCATCACGGTAGATCCAAAGTACTAGGATAATAAATGAATATGTCGAACAGCTTCTTAAAACAGCGGAAAACATCAGTAACTGGCAAGGGATCACAACAAAAATATGCAAATATAATTTGTCTGTGGTTCAGGGTAGAATGATAAAATTCTCGCCCCAAAGAAAACAACACTGCAATTTTATTTTAACACTTTTATTGAAAAAATCAATTCAAGTAACATGACTATGTAGTAGAGTTGACATCTATTCAATGCAGCTGCCTTCAGCCTCAATAACCGCTTGGATACGGGTCTTGAATTAGGAACATGCTTTTTCCACAAGATCCGGCGGGAGCTCGGTCAATACTCGGCAGTGAGTGGCGATCAGGCTGGTTTTGGTGTTGTGGGAGTTCATGTTGGTGATGTGCTTGACGTATGATCAAACGAAGTAGTCCATTGCGTTGAGGTCGGGGAAAGAGGGGGCCAGTAAGAGAAGGGTACAAAGTCGTATACTCCTTTTGAAGCCAAGCCCGAATCTCTTTGGACGTGGGCCGGCGCCGAGTCCTGCTACCACATCCCGGGTCCGCGAACAGCCACCTGATTACACCAGGGGATCACCACAATCTTCAGCATATCCAGGTACACTTTGGTGTTGACTTTCAAGCCGACTTCGCAGAAGATGTGTGGTGGCATGATGTGACCCTCACTTGAAACCACACCGATGGCCATAACCGTGGGTTGTCCGATGCCCTCAGACGTTGAACCGTTCGGATTTGCATTTTGATATTACTGGCAATATTATTTTAAAGCAAAGCCTGGAGAAAATCATGGATTACATAAAAAATGTTAGCATGAAAAGTAATATGGTTAAGATTATTAAACATGGAAAAGTAAAAGACTAGTAGTTAAAATTGGAAAACAAAAAGACAAGATATTCTAGTAAAAAAACACAATAAATTTATAACTTAACATATTGCAGCAATAATTAAGAACTGATTATATAATGTTTAACTGAATTTTTAAAATATTACTTTTCATGCTCGCATTTTTTATGTCATATATATATATATTATCTCTCACATACACACACACATATATATATATATATACATATATATATATATATATATATATATATATATATATATATATACTAACACGAGTACTCAGCGTTGCCCGGGTGTTTGAAGATGTGTGTTGGACAAAAAAAAGTGCTAGCAGGAAGGCAGGCTCGAACCCGCACTGCTGAGGAGGAAAAGCCTGACGTCTTGGCTGTTACGACCACCGCCAAAGGGAAGGGAGTCATGTTTAAGTTAAGGCTAAACAATCGAAAGGGGAGGATGACTTTTAAAAATATCGGTGAAAAAAGCGATCCCCCTGTAGAAAAGTGTCCAGGTGAAGATATTAATGTTTTTAGCCAATTTTTCGATATTTGTCGTATGAAAGGTCGAACTTCAAAACGATACTGATCTTAATAAAATCCGTCGCCTCTGTCGAAAGTTTTAGGCAGAGATGCAAGCATACATACGTACATAATTTATATATTGGTAACTAAAGGTTTCGACACAAACCGATGAAAAAGCTTGCCCTATCCCTGAATACCCTTTATGTAAAATTTCAAATATTTAGACCAGAAATTGTCTGAGTAATTTGGAAGAGACCGCAGAGGTCAATTTTTTAAAAAAACTTTGACCCCTATTCTGACCCCTTTACATTTATTGTTTTGGGCTCAAATCGAGTTATTAAGCTAGATCCATGTCCAAGAAACCAATATCTAAAATTTCAAGTGCGTAGACCCAAAATTGTCGGAGGAGTTTGGTAGAGTTCTCAAAGGTCAAATCGTTGACCTTTGACTCCTTAATCGCCAAATTTCTGGCTAAAAAACTGATCACATCGATTTTCCCAAATCTCAGTAACCTGTATATCAAATTTCGAGTCTGTAGACTAAAAATTGACAGAGTTATCGCGTAGGGAAATGTATGCAGACACACAGACACTTTCACTTTTATATATATATATATATATATAGTCGTTTGACTATTTTCTCCTGTCTAGTTTTTTTTTTAGTTTTTTTACATTATTGATCTTCCTCATAATTCTAATAATGACTCAACTTATGCTTTTTAAAACTTTAATAAAATTTTCTACCACTTAAAACTTATATTTATAATTACCGACAGTATCTGTTTCGTAGCACAAAATCAATCACTTAAATTTTTATATCCGTTAGCGAATCTATTTTGTTCTTAACTTATCAGGAGAAATTGCAACCATCAATCCATCAAAAGGAAATAAAGTTTTAACATAATTAAAATCCGAAAATTGGAAGAGAAGCTATAAATACTTTATAATATGTTTACATTACGGCATTTTAAAATTAGAAATAGTCACTAAACTCATTTATTCGTACTAACAAATTCTATTAATTTAAGTATATTCTGACAGATATATTCTATTTAATAATTATCTAATTTATTAATTATAATTAATGCATCCATATTTACAAAAATAACATCAATAATTATAATCTATCATACATGTTTGCATATACGAAACTAAAACCCAACCAAAAATCTTGTTTACAGTTTCCGGTTATATACAATTATTTATGAATTTGAATTTAAAACTATATATAATTAAGCTCACTTAACTGATATGATCAAATTTATTACTACTTCAATTATAATTCTTAGTATTACTTAATTCTTAACCTATAATTACGTTTAGTTGAGATTTATAATTTCACTATATCGCTTTACCGTAAATTGTTTACCTTAAACGAAAAAATGTTAAATATATTTATTTTTTAATATGAGTATACATCCGACACAGTTAGACACAATCAACCGAGAACCACATCACTCTACATAAAAACGTATAAGATATCCATGGATATATACCGGAAAATCCAAACAAGGAAAAGAATATGCTGTTGTTATATTTCATATTGAAATGATTTTTATATTAACATTTTATATTCAACGTTGTCATAGCCCTAGCCATAAGTCATTTAGTTATAATCAATTTCTGCTTAATATCTAATTATAAATTAATTAGTTATTACACCTACATTTATTATTTATTTATTTATTTATTTATTATTATTATTATTATTATTAAAGTAATATTTCAAAGTTACATTTCACATACTTTTACTACTCTAATATTCGACAATCTAGTATTAATAAACATTTCTCAAACTAGTTACGTAGTTATGAATAATTTTAGTTTAACATTGAATAGATCTTAATTCCCCTAATACTTAGATTAAAAAGGATCTTTATACCATAATAATATGTTCTTTTAATTTTAATTAGTTAAATGGATATTTAAACGAAATCTAATTCTTATTTTACTTTTAATTATTAAACAATTATTGATATCATTTAGACATAATATTATAGATTATGTTTACTTCCGATTTACCTTTATTTTAGCCCTTCATACCCTCTATGTTCCATTTTAAAATTTTTACCTATAATTCCGAAATAAATTTGTAGACCTTTAGTTAATATATATATATATTAAAAATAGTTTACCCTAATTAGTGGTCAATAGAAATACCTTATTATAACTAGTGTTTTTACATCCATTCTAACAATTAACTCATTTGGCTTATATATTTGAGTCAACACATCAATCATATAACAATCACTTGTTTCAACATATACACTGGATTTTTGTCAATATTTGGAATCTTAATACTATAAATGCAGTTATAGTATTATGATTATTACAAATTTATTATTTCGATCCATAAACTAATATTCATAGTAAACTAATGTCTAACATGTCTAAACATTGCGATCAACATAGAAGTTATAATATTTCAATTAATTACTATTCTCTAGTCTAATTAAATATTTAATTTTTCATTACATTTAATTATAGGATATAGTTATATAATTCCTTAATCCACTTGGCTAATGTTGTTGTTTTCGTCTTATTGTTAGCATATGATATTTTGAAGGATGCTGTATGATTATTAAATCTATCTTTAGAACTAAAAACTGTGACCTCAATATATGTTCTAGTTCTGTTATTATCTATGACTTCACATTGAGACATTTACCTTCTAACGGATATTCATGAGTATTCCTGCAGTTGCATAGCGAATTCCCTTCGATGTTTTGATTCGTCCCTTTGTCTATTTTTGCACTGTTAGAACTTATAATAGTTTTCACTTAGTTAGTCTTAGTCAAACAGACAATTTAACATTTGCGGTTTATAATTTTATTTAGATTACTTCCATTAGGACAATTTTTACCAATAATTTGAAAATATTCCTTCAGAAAATTAATTTTTATGTGTGCAATATAAGGCGGATTAAGCCAAGCGACATTTCTACACACACACACACACACACACACACACACACACACACACACACACACACACACACACACACACACACACACACACATATACCATAAACATTTGAAAATTTTACAAAAATAAGTTTTTATAAATCAAGATTTATAAAAACTAAGATTAAAACTATTAATCATTTAATTTACAAGATTACATATGCACAACTGGAGATGCCATTAAAGAAATACGGGGACCGTTTCAAAAGTAAAACCTCCTATTTTTAAAGATCTACGAATACGGGAGTGGTACCATTAAAACGAGCTAGCTTTCCTGCTCCAAAATATATTTTCTACATAATCACCACCATTCTCAACGTACTTTTGTCAGCGATGGACTATAGATGTGCATGCGCAACAGAGTTTTGGTAGTTCCAAAAGTAAAGCCTCCTATTTTTTTTACTCAAAAGGTTGAAGAGCTACGAATACCGAAGTGATATCTTTAAAACGAAAGATTTTTTGGACTTTACAATGTATTTTCCTAAATAGTCAGCACTATTCTCAATGCACTTATGCCAGCGATGAAAGCTGGCTGTGTAATGGCATCCAGAGCGCGCTTTATAATACGAGGGCAAATACTCCTATGTTTGAAGTCGTTAAATTATAGAGTTAAGAACAGGGGAGTTGTACCATTAACACGAGCGACCTTTCGTGCTCTAGAACTTATTTTCTTTTCACATAGTCACCACTATTCTAAATGCACTTTAGCCAGCGATACACACACAAAAAAAAAAAAAAATTGAAAATATACGAAGACGGGAGTGATATCATTAAAACGAGCGACGTGTGGTGACTTTGTAGGAAAATACAAAAATACAATTCTAAGGTACTCTGTATTTTAGAATTGTATTTTTCTACAAAGTCACCACAATTTTTCATGCACTTTCACCATAAAGTCAATGATACAGCTACGCTTCTGACACACGTTACTGACACGAATTGTTTCACACTGTCAATATCTGTAAGAGAGAACTGAAACTTTCAGGTCATTAGTTGAGTCATCACAACAATACAATTTGCAACCCCCTTTGACCCATTCAGGATATATGGGTTATTACTTTTGGAACCCCACTGCTGGAAAACTCCACAATATTATATTGCCAAGTTTCTTGAGCAATTATTGATTTGCATGGATAGACATTCAGATTAATATATAAAATTCTTTTTACTGTTTTATCAGACAATTTAAGGCAGAAGCACGTGTGATAACTGAAAGTGTAAGTAACCGAGTAACAGAAAGTCCTTTAGCTGACTTTTATTTAAGTGGTGTTCTTGTGGATATGTAATTTGCAACACATAGCTCTATTGATGTTCCTCAGTAACTGCATCGCGCGCGCGTACACACATGTATATGATCTTTTTGTAAAATATATTTTTTCCAATTATATTTCACTCTTTATGCACACCAATCTTTTTTGTATAGACACTCAATATATATTACATGTAACAAAAGGCCATATATGAAAAGAAATAACAGCATAGTTACATTCCAAGATCCAAATATATAGTTTCATGCAGAACAGCTCCTCTGGCATGTTAAAATTTCGGTATACATTTTACAGATACGTTTCGTTACGCGGACACAAATGGTTATTATTATGTCAATACCGTCTCTTTTCAGTACATATATTCTTCAATAAATTAGAAATTCTTTGCTTAGATGGAAATAAAATGCATTATAATATAATGCTGCAAGAAGAAAAAAGTTCTTAAACGGACTCAACATCGTGTATGTGTTCCGGCAGCCATCTTTGTTTATACATACATCTCTATATCTATAAAAGTGAAATTGTCTGTGTGTGTGTATGTATATGTACATTTCTCTAATAAACTACTCTGTCAATTTTAAGTCTAAAGACTCGAGATTTGACATAATGTGGATTGAGATTTAGGAAAAATTTTTAAAGTGTTTTTCAGCCAAAGATTTGGTTATCAAGGGGTCAAAGTTCAATGATTTGACCTTTGAAAACTCTACATAACTCCTCCGTCAGTTTTGGATATAAACACTTGAAGGTTTAGTGGTAGGTGCCTTGGACATGGATCAAACTTTTTACATTGATTTGAGCCCAAATTGGGATCAAATTTTTAAAAAATTTACCTCTCAGTCAATTTTTGGTTTAAAAATTGGAAATTTTACATAAAGTGTACTCAAACATAGGATAAACTTTTTAATCGGCTTTTGACCGGAAATTTGGATGAAAGTTCAAATGGTTTTACTTTTGCAGTCTGTAGCAAACTATTCAGCAAAATTTTGGTCTAACATTTGAAATTTTACATAAAGCGTATTCAGACAGGCAGAAAGCTTATTAATCAGTTTTGGGGCGAAAATTTGCCTGCCAAGAAATCAAAGTTGAAAGAATTGACCTTTTCAAACTCTACAAAACTCCTCCGCCAATTTTGGGTCTAAACACTTGAAATTTTAGATGTAGGTTACCTGGACACGAGTCAAACTTTTAATATATATATATATATATATATATATATATATATATATATATATATATGCACATAAAGTTATGAACAGTACATAGGGCCCGAGCAAAGCCGGGCTAAACTGTTAGTAATAAATAATTATTCATCGGAACTTACACATGATGTCTATGAACTTTTTTCTTCTTGCAGACATAATAATAACCGTTTGTTTCTGCATAACGAAACGTGTCTGTAAAAAATATACTAAAATTTTAACATGCTCGAGGGGCTGTTTTGCATGAAAAATAAATATTTGGATCGTGAAATGTAATTATACTGCTATATATATAAGGATGGTGGTTTTTGTTTTACGGCATATCAACCCTTTTTAGGTCAATGCCAAATCCAGTGATTTTGAAGAAAAAGTTTTTAATACAATATATTTTTTTTTCCAAGTTAGTTTCTATTTAACCCATAGTTGGGACCCTAACAGGTACTACCACTCCGGGTCAGAGTGGATCTTGCAGCAATAGCAATTAAAGTGTTGCCTCCACACTCCCCAAAGCCCGCAAGCTGGGGTCTCACCATTGGATATAGTTTAAGGTCATATCCAGGACCTATATATATATATATATATATATATATATATATATATATATATATATATATATATATATATATATATATATAACTCACTTTCAACGTCTAATATATCCTGTAATCATGAATCTTAAGAGGTAGGATCGAAAGAAAATAAAAAATAAAAAATAAATTTAGATCGTTAATTTTATATGAAGAATGAGACTACTCTGAATATAAAGTAATGTTAAATTTATTTTTCCTTATGGAATGAGTTTTAAACAGAAACCGCTTTTTGAAAGTACCCAAATAGGTTAGTTAATACTTTAGTTAATAAACAAAGCAGATTCCAGATACGAAACTAACATAGAATCGAAACAATATAGCTGAAGACTTAGTTGATTAGTCCGTATTAAAAAATAATTTAAATTATATAAAGAAATAAAGAAATTTAAGTTAAGAAATTAATGAATAGTTTTAGTAAAACTTATTAAGTGAACATAGGTAATTAGTAGTAACGTTGTATGATAATTCGATTGAATTTATTTATTTTTTTAATAGAGATACGAAACAACTAACAAATATATAAATCTTTTAAAAAATCTTTGGAAGGTAAAATATTTTCCCATGTTTTTTCCACATTAGGAAAATGGACTCCATTGTGTTTATTGTTAAAGTGTTTTTTATTCTATACGTCTGACAAAAGGCTGTCCTTGTGAAAATTTTCAAACGGCATAATGTTTGAATTTTTCCGAATAGTCTTGAAACAATTATATCTAACGGTGAAATACACTATTTGTTGCTATCAATCTATTCCTTGATGTCTTCATTTTGTTAAAACTATATATATATATATATATATATATATATATATATATATATATATATATATATGTATATATATATATATATCAGAATCGGGATAAAAAAAATCGGAACTTTTAGGGGTTACGAGATCGGTATCGGAATTGAAAAAAATGTGTGCTTATTTTCCAACATACAAATAAACGATGATTTTATTTTTTTTTGTTTGTTTAAAACAAAATCTTCCACTGCTGGTAGTAATAATAAAATAATAAATATTTATTTATTTTTAAACTACCAGCAAAGCTAAAACCTATGTTTCCCACATGAAGTGTGTTTTTATGTTTGAGAAAATATATGCACTTTAATGTGTTTTACAGTAATAGGAAAAAAGTAACAACTGAATAGTTAAATATTTAGAGATTTATAAAGAATCGGAATCGAAATCGATAATTGTATCGGATCGGAAATTTAGTACAGAATCGGTAATTGTATTAGAATCGCGACAATTATTGGAATCGTACCATCACTAATATATATATATATATATATATATATATATATACATATATATATATATATATATATATATATTGTAGAGTCTTAGCCATTATTTTTAATTTACGCAAATATTGTTAAAAATAGCATAATTGACGTGTTTAGTTATGCCTCTGTATCGACCATCATTAACTTTTATCCTCGAGTGTCATTTCGGCGTTAATATGCAGTGAACTGCTACTATATAAAAGTACACTATCTACACTGTCACAATTTAAAAATACACCAACTATACTATCACAAGTGTTCCCTCCTAAACTATACACCAAATTGTCGTCTTTGGAGAAACGAGTCATATTTTCAACCTCATTTTCAACATCGTAATTTAAATTTATATTTTTAGTTGAAAGATATTTCATTATCATTTGTTTTTTTTATACATATTTCGTCATCTTCTATTTTTCTTCAACCAACATATTCAATAACAATAATTGCACTGAACATATAATTGTTATTATTGAGATGATCTCCAATTAGACAGTGATAGAAAGTAAGTGTGAAGGGGTCAGAAGTCGAAGATGTTATGCATGTGAAAACGTGATCCGGAAACTAGAATGATAAGTCATGAATCACATAACCAAAGTGCGCATGATTAGAATTTAAGAAACGAAAACGACATTTTCTCTTTTTTTTTTCTATAAAATATTTTAGACCTGAAGTAAATAAACAAAATGTGTATTTTGGACGCAAACGTCTTCGTATTAAATATACTTGTAATAAACGGCAATCCTGCTAGACTTCTGAAGAATCACCTCAGTGTTGCTCAGAGAAAATACTACAGTCCGCATAAGTAAGTCTCTCGAAGTTTTTATATTTCATTCTGTCATCTTAAGAAAAGATTCCCGAGTTTGAAAAGATGCACCTGAAGAAGGTCGAAAGTTACATCGGCCAAAACGTTGTAAAATCCAAATAAGAGCAAATTTGTCATTTCATTAGAATGAGATATTATACCCAAAATGTCTTTAATTTCTTCTTTTCTGTCGATCTTTATGAAATCAAATTCTTCTCTTATGATCTGGAACATGTAGAACACTGGTGAAAATATAGATTGTTATTTTAAAACCTCTAAATAACTTTACTCTTCTTTCACCGCCAACGCTCGGAATGATCCAACGTCATTTGTTGTATGTAGTCCTCAAAACAAAACAAATGTTGCCTTGCGGGGTACACATTTATAATAGAGAGATAATCGGTGCTGCTGAGAGATAGATGTGTAATGGAAGTGTAATGACTGTCCTTTTTACAGGAAAGAAATGCATTCTTGAAGAGGGGGACACAGTTAACAAGATCTAAAATAAGAAAGAAATATGTTAAATCATATGATAGATACGTTTTACCGGAAGTGAGGGTCAGCTGATCGGATCTGCGTGTGAGTTACGTGATCAGGTTAGCTGGAGTCAGTGAGTTTGGGTTTGGACGTAGGGAACAGCGGACGGCTTAACAGGTCGTCCCCTCTTCTTCACT